>NC_057714.1:78728153-78736326 GCF_004010195.1 Chiloscyllium plagiosum
GGGGGGGGGGGGGGGTGGGGGTGGGGGGGGTTAAAAAAAATAGAAAAAAGAAGAAAAAAAAATAAACAGGGGATCCCTTTGATGTGAAGGGCACTGTTTGTCAAGAAGAAGAAAAAAATAAATAAACAGGAGTCCAGCACACACACACACACCATGGAGAAAAAAAAACAAAAAAAAAAAACAAGGGATATTCCCTACCCTCCCCTTCACTTAAAATATAAAACCAGGAGTGTGGAGTGCATTACTTCCCATATCAAAAAAAAATAAACAGGAGTGTTTGACTCTGTGCTGGTTGGTGTCACAATCAGTATGTTACTGTTGGTTTCTGCTTCTCTCTTTTTTGGAGGGGGAAAAAATCTGAAAAGAGAAAAAAAAAATAAAATAAATAGGAGTGCTCTCCCCCAACTCTATTTTGATTTAGTCCCTACCCTCCCCCTTCACTGTTTTTGATCACACAGCACTGCCCTTTGATGTGAAGGGCAGTGTTTGTCACTGGCCACCCGGGTGTTTTCCTATCTTCCTGGTGGTGGAAATTGAATAAAGATTTGTGCACTTTGTGCCTTTCACTGTGTCTCACACGTATACACACACATCATGGGTGCTGGGGAAAAAATAAGCACTACCGCACTTAGGTGGTAGTGTGGGGGTTAATTAAAAAAAAAATAGGAGTAAGGAACATGTGGTGTCGACCAACACCCTGGAGTTGTTCAGGGAGAGGTGGGCGCCGCAGGGAGTGGAGTGCATCATTTCTCCCTCCAACTCTATTAAAAAAAAAGAAAAAAAAAGAAAAAAGAAAAAGATAAAAATAAATAGGAGTGCTCTCCCTCCAACTCTATTTTGATTTAGTCCCTACCCTCCCCCTCATTGTTTTGACCACACAGCACTGTTCTTTGATGTGAAGGGCAGTGTTTGTCACTGGCCACCCGGGTGTTTTCCTATCTTCCTGGTGGTGGAAATTGAATAAAGATTCGTGCACTTTGTGTCTTTCACTGTGTCTCACACCTGCACACACACACCATGGGTGCTGGGGAAATAATAAGCACTACCGCACTAAAAAAAATTTAAAAAATAAATAAATAAATAGGAGTGTTAGAAAGTGAATGTTGTAATTTGGTTTGTTGAAATACAACTCTGACCAGAGGAGGCAAATTTAAAAAAATGTTTAACAATGAGCTGGTCGCAATTTTTCAGCTTGTGTCAAGCTTTGTATCATGTAAATTCTCTATAAATATTACCTCTATCAATTACTTAGATTTATTGGAAACATTAAGGAATACAGTAAAAATGTTAAAAGGTCAGACTTTTTCATCTGATACCTACTGTGCAAATTGTATTTATTTGGAGGAAGAAAGGAGTGTACAGAAATTAGAAAAAATGGTATCCCTTGTATGTGTGTTAGCCAAGCATAAACTGGATATCAAGGGGTTTTTTCCCTCCTTAATATCCACTGTAATATTTTTTCTCAAAAACACTGTAAGGGACACTCGGTACCTAATAAAGGGTTATTATTTTTTAAAAAAATAAATAGGAGTGTTCCCATACTTCCCGTGGGAGCCTGTGCCCCACAACCTGAGCCGCCTCCGGAATTTTAATTTTGTTCCCTTTCGGGGGTAAAAAGGTGGGCCCTGTATAGACTGCTGCTGCACACCGTCCACCTCTTCTCCCTCATCCACCTTCCGGACAGCCTTGGCGTGCCCATTTGCCACCGGGCGGTGGGGATCCCCAGTGGAGGGCTCTCTACGCGGGAGTCCTCCCCCTTTCTCTCGGGGATCTGGGGTGGAGGGTGCTGCATGCAGCAGTCCCTTGCAACTGCAGATTGCGGTGGTTCACGGACTCCCAGCCCAACTGCTTGTTCTGTGGCACCGTGGAGTCCGTGGACCACGTGTATATTGGGTGTGGGCGTTTGCACTCCCTTTTTGATTTTCTTAAAAACCTCCTCCTCTGCTTTTGGTTGCACTTCAGTTCCACGCTCCTGATCTTCAGGCACCCGGTATGGAGGAAGGAGGGCAGGTCTGAAGACCTCCTCCTGGGTCTGCTCCTGGGCCTGGCCAAGCTGGTCATCAACAGGTCCAGGCAGCAGGCCATGGAGGGGGTCGTTAGGGCCGACTGCCTGCCCCTCTTCCATGGTTACGTTAGGGCCCGGGTGTCCTTGGAGAAGGAGCACGTGGTGTCGACCAGCACCCTGGAGTTGTTCAGGGAGAGGTGGGTGCCGCAGGGAGTGGAGTGCATTATTTCCCCCTCCAACTCTATTTTGATTTAGTCCCTACACTCCCCTTCATTGTTTTGATCACACAGCATTGCCCTTTGATGTGAAGGGCAGTGCTTGTCACTGGCCACTCGGGTGTTTTCCTATCTTCCTGGTGGTGGAAAGAAAAAAAAGAAAAAAAAAGGAGCGTTCCCTTACTTCCCACGGGAGCCTGTGCCCCATAACCTGAGCCGCATCCGGAATTTTGATTTTGTCCCTTTTAAGGATGTAAAAAGGCAGACCCTGTATAGACTGCTGCTGCACACCGTCCACCTCTTCTCCCTCATCCACCATCCGGACACGCCTTGGCGTGCCCATTTGCCACTGGGCGGTGGGGATCCCCAGTGGAGGGCTCTCTACGCGGGAGTCCTCCCCCTTTCTCTCGGGGATCTGGGGTGGAGGGTGCTGTACGCAGCGGTCCCCTGCAACTGCAGATTGCGGTGGCTCACGGACCTTCAGCTCAACCGCTTGTTCTGTGGCGCTGTGGAGTCCGTGGACCACGTATATATTGGGTGTGGGCGTTTGCACTCCCTTTTTGATTTTCTTAAAAACCTCCTCCTCTGCTTTTGGTTGCACTTCAGTCCCCCGCTCCTGATCTTCGGGCACCCGGTACGGAGAAGGGAGGGCCGATCTGAAGACCTCCTCGTGTCTGCTCCTGGGCCTGTCCAAACTGGGCATAAACAGGTCCAGGCAGTGGGCCGTGGAGGGGGTCGTTAGGGCCTTCTGCCTGCCCCTCTTCCGCAGTTACGTTAGGGCCCAGGTGTCCTTGGAGAAGGAGCACGCAGTCTCTACTAACACCCTGGAGTTATTCAGGGAGAGGTGGACGCCGCAGGGAGTGGAGTGCATTATTTCCCCCTCCAACTCTATTTTGATTTAGTCCCTGCCCTCCCCTTCACTGTTTGATCACACAGCATTGCCTTTTGTGAAGGGCACTGCTTGTCACTGGCCACTCGGGTGTTTTCTTTTCTTCCTGGTGGTGGAAATTGAATAAAGATTCGTGCACCTTGTGACTTTCACTGTGTCTCACACCTGCACACACACAACATGGGTGCTGGGGAAAAAATAAGCACTAAAAAAAATTAAGAAAAATAAAATAGGGGTGTCCCCAGCCAATTCTATTTTGATTTACCCTCTGCCCTGCCCTTCACTGTTTGATTACGCAGCATTGCCCTTTGATGTGAAGGGCACTGCTTGTCACTGACCACTCGGGTGTTTCATTTCTTCATGGGGTGGAAATTTGAATAAAGATTCGTGCACCTTGTGTCTTTCACTGTGTCTCACACCTGCACTCACACACAACATGGGTGCGAGGGAAAAATTAAGCACTACCGCAGTTAGGCGGTAGGAAAAAAAAATAGAAAAAATAAACTGGAGTGTCAGAGTTTCTGTTCATCCTGAGAGCTGGTTCTGAGGAAACTGGATCAGTGTCAAGCACTATTCATGTCAATAAAGAGTGACTTAGTGACAGGATACTAGTCTTTGTGGAGTTATTTCAGGTTTGAAGTTCTTAAAAAAAAAGATAAATAGGAGTGTCCCCGTCCAATTCTATTTTGATTTGACTCCTGCTCTGCCCTTCACTGTTTGATCACGTAGCATTGCCCTTTGGTGTAAAGGGCACTGCTTGTCCCTGGCCACTCGGGTGTTTCCTTTCTTCCTGGTGGTGGAAACTGAATAAAGATTCGTGCACCTTGTGTCCTTCACTGTGTCTCACACCTGCACACACACATGGATGCTGGGGAAAAAAATAAGCACTACCGCAGTCAGGCAGTAGTAAAAAAAAGAAAAATAAAGTAAACAGAAGCTGCTACCACAGTTAGAGGGTAGGTTGGGGTATTAATAAAAAAAAGAACAGGAGTGTCAGACATCCTGTTCAAAAAAAAAATAGTGTCAGAGGTTTTGTTCACTCTGAGAACTGGCTGTAAGGAAGCTGGATTTCCATATGTAAATAAAGCATGATGGCATACCGGCCTCTGTGCTGTTTGTGAAGGAAAGATCTCTGATGCTTGAAGTGAGGCGAGATAGTGAAAATCTTTGAATTGTTTGTTTGCATTCTTTGTCAAGGTCAGACAAAATTTTGTGCAAGTATTTTACCCTTTTGTGAAGAAAGTATTCTGTGGCCAGTTCTGAATGCGGTGTTGACAGTGGTGTAAAGTTGATGATGTTTTTGAGAAGCAAAAGGTGCGAGATTTATGCTGCATGGTGTGCTTTTGTTATGACCATTAAAAATAGGCCAGTACGACGTGTTTATCCTGTTTGTGCTTTGCTAAGCTTTTATGTAACCACATACACCCATAAAACACTGTTCTGCTGTGACTTGATGGCCCATATTATTTTACATAATCTGAGTATTTGGACTCAAAGATTTGAAAGCCGCTTCAGAAAAGAGAAAAATTCTTTCTTTTATTATTGCAAACTACTTCAAATGTTCTTAATTTTGTTTCAAACCTATTTCCAAATCCCTTTCCCTTCTAAATGATTGATGCTTAGCGAATGAAACCAGCTCCTATGAGCAAACACATTGCAAGTAATATTTTTCATCTATGTGGGGTGGCTGGGCCCACTTCCTTTCTGGGACCAAAGGTTTATTTGCTTTTGACTTTTCTTTTCTCCCTCTCCTGGTCTCTTGACAGATGTATCCCAAACCATCTCCCATCAAACATTAACAGAGATTGTATGTTTTAATCATTATTATGAGAAGTAACTCTTCTATCTACAAGGTTCAAACTGCAAAGAAGGAATAAAATAGTTTATGTGCATTTAATGAAGAATATTGAGATAGTTAAAAAGTAGAACTGAGGAGTCCCACACTAACTTTTAAGGAATTGCATATTATAATATTTTAAGAAAGAAATATTCAAATTGCATAATAGCAATGTTCTCATAAAATTTGGAACTGAAGAATTATACGTTGTAAAATAACTCACAGGTGTTTTAACTTTTTTTTGCACTGAATTGCCATTCTTAATATACTGTTTATCATCCCTTGATTCTGCTTATTTTGTTCACTCATGAGACATGGTCATCATTGGCTTGGCCAGCATTTATTACCCATCCCAAGTTGCTCTTGAGAAGGTGGTGTGAGTTACCTTTTTGAACCACTGCAGTCCATGTAATGTAGGTAATGCAATAAGAGAGGGAATTCCAGAATTGTGATTCAACAACACTGAAGGAACAATGATATATTTCCAAATCAGAATGGTGAGGTGCTTAAAGGGAAAGTTGCTGGTGGTGGTATTCCCATACATGTGTCTGTAGTCATGGGTTTGGAATTGCAATCAAACTCCTGACTTGTGCTTTGTAAATAGTGGGCAGACTTTTGGGAGTCAGAAGTGAGTGACTTGCTGTGCTATCCAGAGCCTCTAACCTGCTTTTGTACCAAATATATTTATATGGTTAGACCAATTCAGTTTCTCCTAAATGTTAATCCCCAGGATGTTGATGGTGGGGGATTCAGTGATGGTAATGCCATTGAATGTCAAGGAGTTTAAATAGTCTCTCATTGAAAATAATCATTGCCCAGCATTTCTATGGCGAGAATGTTATTTGCCACTTGTCTGCCCAAGCCTGGATATTGTCCAGGTTTTACTGCATTTGGACATGGAACATAGAACAGTATAGCACAGTAAAGGCCCTTCATTCCACGATGTTGTGCCTAGCATTTGTCTTAATTTAAGATCAACCTAACCGACACACCCTCAATTTACTGCTGTCCATGTGCTTGTCCAGCAGTCGTTTAAATGTCTCTAATGTCTCTGACTCTACCACCACCACTGGCAGTGCATTCCCATGCACCCACCACTCTCTGTGTAAAGAACCTACTCTGACATCTCCCCTATAATTTCCTCCAATCACCATAAAGTTATGACCCCTCATGACAACCATTTCTGCCCTGGGGAAAAGTCTCTGGCTAACTACTCTATCCATGCCTTTCATTACCTTGTACACTTCTATCAAACCAATCCTCTTCCTTCTTCTCTCCAGTGTGAAAAGCCTGAGCTCACTCAACCTATCTTCATAAGGCAAGCCATCCAATCCAGGCAGCATCCTGGTAAATCACCTCTGCACCCTCTCTAAAGCATCTATGTACTTCCTATAATAAGGCAACCAAAACTGGACACAATATTCCAAGTGTGGTCTAACCAGGGTTTTACAGAACTACAGCAAAACTTCACGGTTCTTAAACTTAATACCTAAAAGCAAACACACCATACGCCTTCTGAACAACCGTATCAACTTGGGTGGCAACTTTGAGGGATCTATGTATATGGACCCCAAGATCCTGCTGTTCCTTCACACAGCCAAGAATCGCATTTCACCAGATTGAACTTCATCTGCCACTTCTCAGCCCAGCTCTGCATCCTGTCTATGTCATGTTGTAGCCTGCAACAGCCCTTGATACTATCTGCAACACCACCGATCTTTGTGTCATTGGCAAACTTAACCACTCTTCAACCTCTTTATCCAAGTCATGTATAAAACTACAAAGAACAGAGGCTCAAGAATAGATCCCTCCAGGACACCACTGGTCACTGACCTCCAGGTGGAATACTTTCCATTCACTACTACTTACTGTCTTCTTTCAGCCAGCCAATTCTGTATCCAGTCAAATTTCCCTATATCCCAGACCTCCTAACTTTCTGAATGAGCCTACCGTGGGGAACCTTATCAAATGCCTTACTGAAATCCATATACACTACATCCACTGCTCAATATTCATCAACTTGTCTCGTCACATCCTCAATAAGGCTTGTGAGGCATGACCTGCCCCTCACAAAGCTGTGCCCCTCACATCTTTAATCAAACTATGCTTTTCCAAATAAGCATAAATCCTATCTCTCAGAATCCTTTCCAGTACTTTGCTTATCATAGACATAGACATATTCCCTTTCTTGAACAGAGGAACAACATTCGCCTCCCTCCAATCATCCGGTACTACTCCCGTGGAGAGTGAGCATGCAAAGATCATCGCCAGAGGCACAGCAATCTCATTCCTCGCTTCCCGTAGTAACCTTGGATAAATCTGGTCCGGCCCTGGGGATTTATCTATCTTGATGCCTCCCAGAATTTCCAGCTACTTCCTGAATATCAATCTGTTCAAGCCTATTAACCAGGTCCATAGTACTCTCACTATCAACAAGGTCCCTCTCTCTAGTGAGTACTGAAGCCATAAACTCATTTAGGGCCTCTCCTACCTCTTCAGACTCCAGGCACAAGTTCCCTCCACTATCCCTGATCATTCTCTTATTCCTCATGTGCATGTAGAATGCCTTTGGGTTTTCCCTAATCTTCCCACCAAAGCTTTTTCGTGCCCCGCCGAGCTCTCCTCAGTCCATTTTTGAGTTCTTTCCTAGCTACCCTGTAATCCTCTAAAGCTGTAATACTTGCTACCTCAACCTTAAGTAAGCTTCCTGCTTCCTTTTGACAAGAAGCTGCTCTGCTCTTGTCATCCAAGGCTCCTTCATCTTACCATTCCTTGCCTGTCTCAGTGGGACACATTTATGGAACACTTGCAAAAAGTGCTCCTTAAACAGCCTCCACATTTCTGTTGTGCCTTTCCTGTAGGACAATTGTTCCCAATTTATACTCCACAGCTCCTGTCTAATAGCAGTATCATTTCCACTCTCCTAATTAAATGTCTTTCCATACTGTCTGTTCCTGTCCTTCTCCATGGCTACCTTTGAGCCAGTTCTGTATCCAAGTGGCTAGTTCTCCCTGTATTCCGTGAGATCTAACCTTGCTAATCAGTGTCCCATGGGGAACCTTGTCGAATGCCTTACTGAAGTCCATATAGATCACATCTACTGCTCTGCCCTCATCAATCCTCTTTGTTACTTCCTCAAAAAACTCAATCAAGTTTGTGAGACATGATTTCCCACACACGAAGCCATGTTGACTATCCCTAATCAGTCCTTGCCTTTCCAAATACAT
>NC_057714.1:78736962-78772505 GCF_004010195.1 Chiloscyllium plagiosum
TGTATGGAATGAGCTGCCAGAGGAAGTGGTGGAGGCTGGTACAATTGCAACATTTGAGGCATTTGGATGGGTATATGAATAGGAAGGGTTTGGAGGGATATGGGCCGGGTGCTGGCAGGTGAGACTAGATTGGGTTGGGATATCTGTTCGGCATGGACGGGTTGGACCTGTTTCCATGCTGTACATCTCTATGACTCTATGGCTATGGTAAAAGTGAGGCAGGTGTCATTGAAATGCTCTCCCACTGAGAGATCTGATACTTGCCCTGCCTCGTTGTCTAGCACCAAATACAATATGGCCTCCCCCCTAGTTGGCCTATCCACATATTGAGTCAGGAATCCCTCCTTGACACACCTGACAAAATCGGCTCTATCTAGACCATCTGCGCTAAGGAGGTTCCAATCAATATTGGAGAAGTTGAATCACCCATAACAACAACTCTGTTATATCTGCACCTTTCCAAGATCTGCGGTCCAATCTGTTCTTCCATCTCTCTGCTACTATTGGGGGGAGGGGTCTATAGAAAGCACCCAATAAAATGACTGCTCCTTTCCTGTTACTGACTTGCACCCGTACTGACTCAGTAGACAAAGCCTCCTCAACAACCTTCTTTTCTGCGGCTGTCATACACTCTCTAGTTAACAATGCTACTCCCCCTCCTCTTTTACACCCCCTCCCTGTTCTTTTTAAAAGATCTAAACTCTGGAACATCCATTTCCTGCCCCTGTGAAATCCATGGATTGCTCCCGTATGTGAGGAGTCACAATGGTTCTTGACATTGTGCAGTCATCAGTGAACATCACCACTTCTGACCTTATGATGGAGGGATCTCATTAATGAAGCAAATGAAGGTTATTGGGCCTAGGATATTGTTGATCAAAATCAGGAAGGTCAAGTATGTTTAGTATTTATATTGCGCATATTTTGCTATTCATGATAGAATGGCATTTTTGAAAATCTGAACCTAAAATTCCTGGTTAGGAGATAGGTGGTAATGTGGCCTTATCGCTCTGTGGGGTAGGAATGGGTCTCTACACTGTTCTCTCAGCACCCAGGCAGCAGTTTAGAAACGTTATTGGTTGTTCCTTGATTATGACAGGAGTTTTGCCAGCTTGGCTCTCTTCAAACTTGCAAACCCCTCATCTCTTGAACTTAGTATTGTTCTGGACCCTTCAAAAGACTCACACAAGGTGCAGAAGAAATTATTTTCAGTGTGATTAGCTTGTCTTCTCAGTTGAGGTGTGATTTCCTTTGAAGAAATGAGCTATTTTCTTTATTTGAATGTTAATATGATAAAAATCTCTGATTGTCTCCATCAGAAGGTCAGAAGTTTGATACTATCTTCAGTCAGCTCATCAGGACAATTGTCTCTGGAGTAGAGGATTGCTGCTTTAATTTTAGCAAATCCCCATTCTCTGGATTTGGGATGAGGTCAGCAGCATATTCAAGTAGTGGACAGAAATTCCATCACACTGTACTTTTGATGACAGAAGGAAGCTAGCAATTATGGACATTTATATCTTATTAACAATTATGATATGTTCAGATACAGAAAAGAAGAAAGCATCAAATTAATGTGGTGTCAGGTGCCTTAGATTTTAACAAAAATAGACATAATTTAGTGAAACAGTTCATTCAGAAATTTGCTGCAAGTTAGACACTGCAAGAAACAATAACGCCAATGGCTAGCTATACACCTCTTCTGAATTTGACGATCAAAGACTAATTAAACCATTACTTTTAGTAAAGCTCCATGAATTATATTATAATGGATATTCTGCTATCAATCTTGTGAAACTTTAGATTCTTCCTCAGTTTGCTCAATCGGTGATTTTAAATGACTCTATTAGGAAACATCCACTAACTTATCTGAATCTGCACCATCAATTGTTACTTCAGTTTATGTATAATACACAGATGAAGTCTTTCTTCTACTAATTTCTAAATATGTTTCTGAGTGTCTTAAGTTATAAAACTTAATTTTTGGAGGATATAGTCAATTGAAGACCAGGACCTCATCTCCAGAAAGATTGTATGGTGGTCATTCCTGCTAATATGGTTATATGGCAACAGGTAGATTAGATCAAGTATGTTGTTCATTATTTTTCACTCAAAACCTACTACAGATCCAGTCAAGCAGACCTTGGACAGCTAAGTCAGTAGTGATGCTACTGAGCCACACTCGGTGATCAACATTGAAGTATTTCACTCATAACACATTTTGTGCCTGTGCCATCCTCAATGCTAATTCCAATTGGTGTTAAAATCGAAGAATACTGATTCATCAACTGATAGAGATATGAGTTTATGATGAGGCTGCTCCTTTAACAAGGTTATTCCATCCTTGTTTTTTTTCATGAAGGGTCATAAAGGCAGAGATGCTGAAATGTCTGAACTGGCAACATTAATACTGGCTATCAGATGCTGTCTAAGTTGTTATGGAGAAAATCATCAGTCTCAGAGTCCGAGTCGGGGTTCAATGATAGAGTTTATTGCACAAGGAAATGCTGGAGCTCTGGGGAGAGAAAGACACCAACAGCATAGTGGTCAGGTGTGATTCTTTTCTTGACCTGGAGCAAATGTATAGATACTTTTATACATCTTGTGATAAAATAGGTCAGTGATGAGATTATTGTCTTTGGAACATGGTTTTTTTATGATAATCATTGCAGAATTGTTGATAGTTTTGATACATATTGTGGTGCAGTGGCTATTGTACATGTCAAGTGGCCAACTGATGGCTCAGCGGCCATCTTGTGTGTCCGTGTCACCCAGCCCCGTGCCATCTCCCACTTCAAAGTCAACAATCGGAAAAGGCTTTCAGGTTTTGTTTTTAACACTGAGAGGGGAATGGGCTTTTTTCTGGTTTTGGGTTAGTTTTAGCTGGGGACCCAAGACAACGGCTCCATGCTGATCCCCTCTCTTTCTCTGTCATCTCTCTCCTGTAAAAACCTATGTTTGAATTTACCTTTTTGCCAAGGAGTATATTTATGGGATGTTGCAGGAAATCTGAACAATTCTTTGTTAAGTTAGGTTTTCGTGTCAGTTGGATTTTCAAATAGTTATATTATTCTAAATTTGGTTTTCTTTTGTTCATGTGTAAATAAATTCTGTTTTGTTTAAAAAAAAACAAGAACAGAAAAACCTTTTTAAAGGAGCAGCATCATAAGTTGTAAATGGTAATCATGAGAGGCTTCCTTGTCCATTTTGACCTGTGCCATGAGACATGGGATTTAGAGTGATTGAGTTTTCCCAGGACAACTCATAAATTCATAAAGGACAAAAGGGTAACTAGGGACAGAATAGGGCTGAAAATGTGTTGCTGGAAAAGCGCAGCAGGTCAGGCAGCATCCAGGGAACAGGAGGATCGACATTTCAGGCATAAGCCCTTCTTCAGGAATCAGAATAGGGCCCCTCAAAGATCAGCAAGGCAGCCTATGTGTGGAGCCGCAGGAGATGGGGGAGATACTAAACAAATATTTTGATCAGTGTTTACTGTGAAAAAGCCCATGGAAGATATAGAATGTGGGGAAATAGATGGTGACATCTTGAAAATTGTCCATATTGCAGAGGAGGAGGTGCTGGATGTCTTGAAATGCATAAAAGTGGATAAATCAGCAGGATCTGATCAGATGTATCCTAGAACTTTGTGGGAAGCTAGGGAAGTGACGCTGGGTCCCTTGCTGAGACATTTGTATTATCAATAGTCACAGGTGAGGTGCCAGAAGACTGGAGGTTGGCTAACGTGGTACCACTATTTTAAGAAAGGTGGTAATGAAAAGCCAGGGAACTATAGACCGGTGAGCCTGACGTCGGTGGTAGGCAAGTTGTTGGAGGGAATCCTGAAGGATAAGATTTACATGTATTTGGAAAGGCAAGGACTGATTAGGGATAGTAAACATGTCTTTGCGCATGGAAAATCATATCTCATGAACTGATTGAGTTTTTTGAAGAAGTAACAAAGAGGATTGATGAGGGTAGAGCAATGGACCTGATCTATTTGGACTTCAGTAAGGCGTTCAACAAGGTTCCCCATGGGAGACTAGTTAGCAATGTTGGATCACATGGGATACAAGAAGAACTGGAGTCATTGAGGTATACAGCATGGAAACAGACCCTTCGGTCCAACCCGTCCATGCCGACCAGATATCCCAACCCAATCTAGTCTCGCCTGCCAGCACCTGGCCCATATCCATCCAAACCCTTCCCATCCAAATGCTTCTTAAATGTTGCAATTGTACCAGCCTCCACCACTTTCTCTGGCAGCTCATTCCATGCACGTAACACCCTCTGTGTGAAAAGGTTGCCCCTTCGGTCTCTTTTATATCTTTCCCCTCTCACCCTAAATCTATACCCTCTATTTCTGGAGTCCCCAACCCAGGAAAAAGACTTTGCCTATTTACCCTATCCATGTCCCTCATAATTTTGTAAACCTCTATAAGGTCACCCCTCAGCCTCCGACGATCCAGGGAAAACAGTCCCAGTCTTTTCAGCCTCTCCCTATAGCTCAAATCCTCCAACCCTGGCAACATCCTTTAAATCTTTTCTGAACCCTTTCAAGTTTCACAACATCCTTCCGATAGCAAGACCAGATTTGCATGCAATATTCCAAAAGTGCCCTAACCAATGTCTTGTATAGCCTCAACATGACCTCCCAATTCCTGTAGTAAATACTCTGACCAATAAAGGAAAGCATACCAAACGCCTTCTTCACTATCCTATCTACCTGCGACTCCATTTTCAAGGAGCTATGAACCTGCACTCCAAGGTCTCTTTGTTCAGCAACACTCCCTAGGACCTTACCATTAAGTGTATAAGTCCTGCTAAGATTTGCTTTCCCAAAATGCAGCACCTCACATTTATCTGAATTAAACTCCATCTGCCACTTCTCAGCCCATTGACCCATCTGGTCAAGATCCTGTTGTATTCTGAGGTAACCCTCTTCGCTGTCCACGACGCCTCCAATTTTGGTGTCATCTGCGAATTTACTAACTGTACCTCTTATGCTCGCATCCAAATCATTTATGTAAATGACAAAAAGTAGAGGGCCCAGCACCGATCCTTGTGGCACTCCACTGGTCACAGGCCTCCAGTCTGAACTGGCCTAAAGGTCGAAAATAGAGGATGGTGGTGGAGTGTTGCTTTTTCTGACTGGAGGCCTGTGACCAGTGGTGTGCCACAAGGATTGGTGCTGGGTCCATTGCTTTTCATTTAAATGATTTATATAAATGATTTGGATCTGAACGTAGGAAGTACAGTCAGTACATTTGCAGATGACATCAAGATTGGAGGTGTAGTGGACAGCAAAGATGGTTACCTCAGTGTACAATGGCATCTTGATCAGAAAAGCCAATGAGCTGAGGAGTGATAGATGGAGTTTAATTTAGATAAATACTATGTGCTACATTTTGGAAAAGCAAATCAGAGCAGGACTTATACACTTAATGGTAAGGTCCTAGGGAGTGTTGCTGAACCAAGAGACCTTGGAGTGCAGGTTCATAGTTCCTTGAAAGTAGAGTTGCAGGTAGATAGGATAGTGAAGAAGGTGTTTGGTATGCTTTTCTTTAGCGAGTTTTGAGAAGATTTGTTGCTCAGATTGAAGTTTTGGAAGTAAGTTTTCTCACTGTGCTGGAAGTTTTGTTTTTAGACATTTCGTCACCATACTAGGTAATATTACCAGTCAGTCTCCAGTGAAGACCTATGCTTTCCTTTATTGGTCAGAGTGTTGAGTACAGGAGTTGGAAGGTCATGTTGTGCGTATACAGGACATTGGTTAGGCCACTTTTGGAATAATACATGCAGTTCTGGTCTCCTTCCTATCGGAAAGATGTTGTGAAACTTGAAGGGCTCAGAAAAGATTTACAAGGATGTTGCCAGGGTTGGAGGATTTGAGCTATAAGGAGAGGTTGAATAAGCTGGGGCTGTTTTCCCCGGAGCGTCGGAGGCTGAGGGGTGACCTCATAGAGGTTTATAAAATCATGAGGGGCATGAATAGGATAAATAGACAAAGTCTTTTCCCTGGTGTGGGGGAGTCCAGAACTAGAGGGCATAGGTTTAGGGTGAGAGGGGAAAGATATAAAAGAAACCTAAGGGGCAATTTTTTCAGTCAGAGGGTGGTGTGTGTATGGAATGAGCGGGCAGAGGAAATGGTGGAGGCTGGTACAACTGCAACATTTAAAAGGCATCTGGGTGGGTATATGAATAGGAAGAGTTTAGAGGGACATGGGCCAAGTGCTGGCAAATGGGACTAGATTAAGTTAGGATATCTGGTAGGTTCGACCAAAGGTTTGTTTCCGTGCTGTACATCTCTATGACTCTATCTGACTTTATACCACTATGCTCCGACCTCTGATCGGTATATCCTGTTAACGGGCCTGGACATATTCAGGGATTGTAACAGTAGTGTCTAGGACATGGTAAAATGTGATTTGGTGGCTATGACTATGTCAGCAGTTGCTTGACTTATCTTTATGGCAACTCTCTCAATTTCAGCACAAGTCAACAGGAATTTGCAGTTCAAACAGAATTGGCTGTGCTGTTGTCGTTTCTAATGCCTTAGTCAATGTTGAGTAATCCATCTGATTTCATTCTTTTTTCACCCTCTAGCAGATCAGTACAACTGAGAACTGTGCTCACACTTTTTAGAGACTATTTAGTAGTCAACCAGATTGTGGTGCATCAGTCGTAGCCAAAACCAGGTGAGGATGGCCAGTTTCATTCCCAAAAGGATATTGGTGTTTTAAGACAATTGACAGTGATTTCATGGTCCTCACCACTGAGACTAGCTTTTATTTTCAAATTTATTATTTAATCACATTTAAACTTCCCTCGGTACCATGGTGAGATTTGAGTCTGTGACCCTAGAGCATTAGACTGGTCCTGTAGATTACTAATCCAATGAGATTACGACTACATCATTTACTCCTGATTTTATTAATCCTGTGCATGTGGGCCACCATTTGTAACCTTTGCATTGGAAACAGCTGCCCCTCTACCTATCTTCTTCAATCATTCATACATGATTTTAAATATTTCTGTAATATTGCTTTGTGAATTTGCTTTGTTCTCACATAAAATAATATTTTTTCCAGCCTTTATTTGGGTTTGTAATTTGTTATATAATGCAGCATCCTAGTGATCTTGTGTTGTACCCTTTTTGAAGTTTTAACAACGTTCTTGCTGTAAGCAAATACTGGACATTGTACTCTGAATCAGATCTTGAAGTTTTATATCGACCGATCATTATCTCTTGACTTTTCTATTTGATGAATGTTATGAAAAATCTTGCAATTCCATGATTAAAATTGAATGTTTACATCTTTATTAACTTTGAGGTGTTGTCTTTAAATGCTGAGTGAATTTGTGCCCTCCTCCAATATATTAAATTAATTTGTCACTTTTTAGCCAGTTCTGTTTCATAGAATCATAGAAAAGTAATACCACAGAAAAAGGTAACTTGATACATCATGTTTGTGCTAACCAAAAAATGTGCCAAAGAATCTGATCCCATTTTCCACTGTTTAATCTTGCAGGTTATAGCATTGGAGATGCACATACAAATACCTTTTAAGCGAGTCAAAAGTTTCTGCCTTTACTCTCCCTTTAGATAATGAATTCCAGAACCTCCCACTCTCTAGGTGAATAAAACATTTCTTTGTCTCCCCTCTAATCTTTCCACTTTAAATATGTACACTCTAGTCACTGGCTTTTCCTTTAATGTAAATAGGCCCATCTCGTCCACTTTATCCAAACCCCTCAGAATTTGTATATCTCAATCAAACCTCGCTTCAGTTACCTCCATTCTAAGGAGAATAACCCCAGTTTATCTGATCTTTCCTCATAGCTGCATTTTTCAGTTCTGGCAACATCCTCATAAGTCTACTTTGTACCCTCTCTAGTTCAATTACATCTTCTCTGTAATGAGGTTAACAGAACTGCACAGAGTACTTTAAGTTGTGGCCTGTCTAGCAATTGATAAAATTCCATTATAACCTCACTGTTTTCACATCCTAGACTTAGCTAAGAAAGGATTCCATATGCCTTCTCAACCACCGTGTCCACCTGGGAGAAAGTGAGGACTGCAGATGCTGGAGACCAGAGTTGAGAGTGTAGTGCTTGAAAAGCACAGCAGGTCAGGCAACATCTGAGGAGCAGGAGAATCGACGTTTTGCGCATAAGCCCTTCATCAGGAAAAGGGCTTATGCCCGAAACGTCGATTCTCCTGCTCCTCGGATGCTGCCTGACCTGCTGTGTTTTTCCAGCATGACACTCTTGACCTTATTAGCCTGTCCTGATTCAGAGATCACTGGATATTAATTTCAAGGTCCCTCACTTCTTCTACAGATCTCAGTATTTCCCCTATTAAATGTATATTCCTTGCCTTCTTTTGCCTCCACAAATGCACTTCACACTTCTCCAGGTTGAATTCCATTTGCCACATTCCTGCCCACCTGACCCAGTCCATTGAAACCTTTCAAGTTTACAGCTGTCTTCTGTCAGAATTTGTTCTTTTCATATACTTGAAGTCAAGTAATGCTTGTGATTTTTTAAAAGTATGACACTTATAAAATTCCCAATTATCTCATTAAGCATGGCCGAAAGTCAGAGAAGATGGATGGCTTTCATAGAATCCCTATACTGTGGAAACAGGCCATTCAGCCCAACAAGTCCACACCAACTCTCCGAAGATCATCCCACCCAGACTCACTACCCCAGTTCTATAACCATGTATTTCCCATGGCTAATCCACTTAGCTTATATATCCCAGGCCATTATGGGCAATTTAGCATGGCCAATTCACCAAACCTGCACATGATTGGACTGTGGGAGCACCTGGAGGAAACCTACACAGACTCGGGGACAACGTGCAAACTCCACACAGAGAGTCGCCCAAAAGTGGAATTGAACTTGGGTCCCTGACCCTGTGAGGCAGCCGTGCTAACCATTGAGTTATCATGCCTCTTTATATTAGATCAAATGATTATTTAAAGAATTGGACTATAAAAAGACAATTAAAAATTATACTTCTTGTTCTTATTGTACTTTTGGTCTAGTTGTTATTTTAATATTTATAAATAATTTTAATTATGCTGGCTATTCCACTTACTTCTAGTGTTTACCCACTTTTGAAAGTTTTAGTATTGTCCTAACTTTTAACTTGCTTTCATATTGCCTTTGTGGTTCTATTTAACATTAATTTGAAAAGATGGGTACACATTTTTTTTTCTGATTTCTCTCACTCATTGTCTTTCTCATTTACAATGAAGGGATGTTTAAAAAAGCATAGCAGCTTTCCTCAGCAAATGTTTTATAAATTGCCCTCAAGAATGCGTACCTTAATGCCTCACTATTCGGTACATATATTTTTTAAATTTTTAAATATATGTTCAATAGACTTATATTTTTAAAGATGTCCTTTCAAATATATAGTTATTCAATCCTTTTCCTCCTTTTCCACTGTTAGAAATTGTTACTGTACCCATAATTGTATATCTGTGCAAATGCCAGCTTCTAAATTGTTCGAGCAGTTTTGGATATTCTAACCTTTCCTATAATTGTACATTAAGGCTTTTTAACATATATATGCTGAAAAGAGAACATAGTTTTCTACACTTAGAAGGAGTTCACTTTATGAATAGGTCCATTAAAAGCCTATTTTGCTGGTATTTGTAGCTCCTGATTAGATTTTAGTCATCAGAATGTCCTACAATTCCCATTGGATCAATTAATCATTTGAACAGCATTATTCCTTTTAAAATAGCTCTTCAAAGCAACATTATTGTTAATAATTGCCTTCTTTATAACTTTGTCATTGCTTTTTGATATTCGGTGGTGTACTCATTTTAAAAAGTTATGTTTCGGGAGAGAGAAGAAAACAAATTCAAGAAAATATTTTAAAGAACAGCTACCATTGGTTTTTAAAAAATAAACTGTTGGTTAAAAATAGATAGACAAATACGTACATAGAATAGGATTTTTCAGTCTCTGTCGTGGCACAAATAATGATGAACTTAATTGGATGAAGGCAAAAGATCAGGTGAGGTATTCAGTTTAGTAGGGGAGGGGGAGAGGGTGTCATATGCTGCCAGTTTGAAGGGGGTATGTTCCAAATAATCTGGGGGTTGTGCTGTAATCTGAGAAGTGTACTTCTCTCATTCTGGCAGGTGGACGTCAATATGTCTGGGGGTGTAGGCTTGCAGGCAAAAGTAAGGACTGCAGATGCAAATCAGAGTCCAGATTAGAGTGGTGCTGGAAAAGCACAGCAGGTCAGGCAGCATCGGAGGAGCAGGAAAATTGACGTTTCGGGCAAAAGCCCTTCATCAGGAATAGAGGCAGGGAGCTTTCAGGGTGGAGAAATGCAGGTGTAGGCCTGCAGTCTGTCCAGAAAATTATCTGTGCTCGGCCAACTCATGTCTGGGGTTTGGCGTGGGAGTCTGGTGAAGTAGAGAGGATGGTCACAGGGATAGGGTTATTTGGATGCTGTAGTCTAAGAGCTAGAACCTGAGGATCGGGGAATATATGATCTTATATGGGTTCAAGGAATGTCAGGGTTCTCCTGAAGCAAACATCAAGATTGCACATTCTTCTGGTCATCTTGTCTCTCAAAAGAAATTGCAGGCATTATCTATTTCAACAGGAATCGCAAGAGCAATAGCAGCAGTAAGAACCAGCACGGCCTGTGGGCCAACTTGCAAAGGCACACAGCCTCTGCAAGAAGGCAATATAGATGCTGAGTGCTGACTCTAAACTAAGTCCACAAGGTTCAATATAGCTAACCAAATGTGACATCCCAGAAAATTTTCTGGCAAGTCTGCCAGCATGTGTTCTGATGGACTTTTCGAAAATCCCATACGGATTGCCTTGAACATGACAATAGCCCTCAATTTCTATGCCATTGGATCATTTAAGTAAGCCACTGGGACTTACTGTGGAATCTCACAGGCATCGATCATAAATGTACCAAGGGTCACTGATGATCTCTCTGCTAAGGCTGACCAATTTTTAAATTTCCCATTGAATACAGGTAGTTATGTTGCTAGCGCAATTGGCTTTACTGCCATTTGGGCACAGTCTCAAGCACAGATGCAGGTGCACCGTCCATGACGTGATCTACTGCAGGAAATGGGGTCACTGGCAGAGGCAAGGTGGAGGGACAGAATATCTATGTAGTATCCCAAGAAGGGTGCCTGTCTGTTGCTCTGCCTCCCTGTGGGTACATGCCAGCACCACTCTATCTCCTTGATAAAAAGGGGCACTAGAGTGAGATCAAGAATCTTGTCTCCCTCTTGCTTTGCCATTGATGCTGAGAACCCATAGCTAAAGCAATAGAGTGCCAATGCAAGCACATATCAGATTGCCATTAAGTGATCTACTGGAAATAAGTCTCGAAGGCAGCCGTCCTCCTTTCCATGCATTCAGCCAAGCTTCCACTGGCTGGAACCATCACAGCAGACTGAAGATGGACAAATTCTGTCTTTTCTTAGGTGGCACAGTGACGCAGTGGTTAACACAGCTGCCTTACAGCACCAGGGACATGGATTTGATTCCAGTTTTGGCTAGCTGTGTGGATTAGATTAGATTCCCTACAGTGTGGAAACAGGCCCTTCGGCCCAACTAGTCCACACCGACCCTCCGAAGAGTAACCCACCCAGACCCATTACTCCTAACTCTACGGGCAATTTACAACGGCCAATTCACCTGACTTGCACATTTTTGGACTGGGGGAGGAAACCGGAGCACCCGGAGGAAACCCACCGGAGCACCCGCAGACACGGGGAGAATGGACGTGGAGTTTGCACGTTCTCCATGTATCTGTGTGGGCTTCCTGTAGATGCTCCAGTTTCCTCCCACCACCCATAGATGTGCAGATTAGGTTGGATTGATCATGCTAAATTGACCCATGGTGTCCAGGGCTGCTCAGGCAAAGTGGAGTATCCATGGGAAACTGAAGTTACAGGAATAGGGAATGGGTCTGTGTGGGATGCTCTTTGGAGTGTTGCTGCAGGCTGAATAGATCACGATGGCCTTTATCTGCACTGTAAGGATTCTATAATTCTATTTTTGTTGCAATCATGTAAGAGCCGACGGGACAGTCTCTGGACTGGCTGATCGAGGGTACAGCCGAGCTCTTGTTGGTGCATCCTTTATTAGATTAGATTACTTACAGTGTGGAAACAGGCCCTTCGGCCCAACAAGTCCACACCGACCCGCCGAAGCGTAACCCACCCATACCTCTACATTTACCCCTATACCTAACACTACGGGCAATTTAGCATGGCCAATTCACCTGACTTGCACATCTTTGGACTGTGGGAGGAAACCGGAGCCCCCGGAGGAAACCCACGCAGACACGGGGAGAACGTGCAAACTCCACACAGTCAGTCGCCTGAGTCGGGAATTGAACCCGGGTCTCTGGCGCTGCGAGGCAGCAGTGCTAACCACTGTGCCACCGTGCCGCCCTCAAATCCTCTGAGGGTTCACAGGCATTATTCTTGGAGGTGCTGGTGCTTGGCAGCCTCTGTGCTCTCTTCTGTTTACCTGTGTGATTACCAGTAGAAGAAGAAGGAGAAATCTTTGGTGATGATGCACAAAATCTTAGTGCAGTGTTCCTCATTGGTTTCTCCTTCCATGCTGATCTCTGCATTGGCGTAAAACCAATCATCATCCACTATCTGGACTGCACATTAGCAGGTGAGGGTGTGAAAATCAAGAACCCCTCCACCAGCCTGGGTCCTTTTTTTGTTATTGTGCTCCAGCTTGCCCTCTTATGAGAGAATAAGAAGGGTTGAGTCTGATTTGAATGTATGCGTGATTACTTGATGGGCAGGCATAGCCCTGCCAGCTGGTGAGTCCTCACCAATAAGTGAGTCGGAAGCACAGTGCCAAGGAATTGTTAGAAGTTTGGCAGCAAAGGGTTAGTGTGAGCCTTTTGGTGAATATCTTGCATAAGACGGTGAGGTCGACATGTTTATGAGACATAGCTGTCTAGTGGCAATGTTAAAGTGAGTGATGGCCCTCTTATTGTGAGGTTCTAGCAGGATGCTGACGGCATTTAACCTTGCAGAGTATGGAAGACTGCAATGAGTCCTACTTCTTTTATTCCTTCTTGAAGTGCTGACCTCCTGTGCAATTTCAGCCCAAGCCACCTGGGCTAGATGGGAGGACCTCTTTTCCCCATCAGAGAGGAAGAACATTTCCTTATGGCCTAATCAACTCTGGAGCAGAGTGGCCTAGTGAGGTTTCTAGGAATTGGGAAACAATCCTTAGCACCTTCACCGGCAGTGATTAAAGTAGATTCCATCTTACAACAAGTCACTCATTAGTTAGAAAACAACTATCTAACTTTCCTTGTTTTTTAATGAAAGGTTGAAAAAGTTAACAATAACTCTGTCTCCATGGATACTACCAATCTGCTGAGTGTTTGCAACATTTTATCATTATTTCTGATTTCCCCACATTGGCATTTACTTTTGAGCTGAGGTAATCCACGAAGCACGTCTGTTCTTTAGGTCAGGAAAATACCAGAGGTTTAATCTCTTGCTTCTATGTGTTTTGGAGGTTACTTCTGCAGTATGGAAATCTTTCTACTATCAGTCTTTCTGACTACTACTATACTCATACTCTCAGAGAGCATCAACAATTAAGCACTGTCATATTTCAAAAATATAGTTCAGGTACAACATTATACTGTGTTGCTGGAAGAACAGATCTGTTTTCAATAAATAAGATTGAATGATTGAACAATTATACTCAGCAAATTTAGTATATTTTAGTCATTCAGCTATATTAATTGAAAAGCTACAATTTCTCCATATAACTTGTAATCTTAATGAAGATGTATATGTTCTTGCATGAGAAAACTAGAGCAAAATTCAATCAAGATCCTTGAAAATTTAGAAATAGTCATAGTTGTTACAATTTTGGCTCTAAGGATTAATCACTCAAAAATCTTAAAAGTAAGATGAATATCATTTCTCCAGGAATAAAAATAATTTTGTATATGTTGAACTGATCCATTTTACCATTTTCAGATTCTGTATGTCACTAACATGAACTAGTCAGCTGCTAAAATAGCTTCCCTTTAAGGGCGTCTGCTGAGATTGTTTAAAAAAAAAATTACAGGGTACTGATTTTAAAAGTCTGTTTTCTATCTGATAGTCCAAGAACTGACCATTTAGAATTTTGGTCAAACTTAGCAATTGTTTAAAAAAGCAGCCCATTTGGAATTCCATATCAAAATATTTTAAAAGCCAAATAAATTAAAGCATGGTGTGTTGTTGAATGTCTTCACATTTTCAATTGCGAAATTTATTGGAATTTAACTAGCTGAAACAAATTTTTAAATAAATAAGACACTTCAGTTACAGAGTAGTTAGTACAGTAAAGGAGACTAACAGAAAAAAAACACAAAAAACTTGATGTAATACGAAACCAGAGAAGCAATGAAGGGTTGAAGATGGAGGAATGAACACATCGATATTTTTCACAAGCAGCCGGGTTGATTTGTTTCTTAGCTTGCCAGAAACGGAAAGTACATTGCTCTAGGCAAGTTAGCAAGTGGAATTTTTCCAGTGCTGAATAAAGCTTCATTAACCATTACCCTGCTGAAAAATAGAAGTATTTTTAATATGAAATATATTATAATTGCAACTTTTAAAATTCTATCTTTGTTTACATAATTCTCTTTAATAGCTAACATAATAATTTTGCAAGTTGTGCAACATACTGTCTGAGTGTAAGGACCGGTTCAAGCATTAGAACCTCATCTTCAGGAGGCTTTTCATCAGCTCCATGATGGTCCTGGTTGAAGAATGGGTTATGTTTTATTTTTACTTGACCTCAGTCAGGGGGTTGTGTGATGGTGTCATTAACCATATTTGCTCAGGCTGGCCATTGTCTCTCACTAAGCATCCTTTTAAGGGATTCAATCCTTGAAACAATGCAGGAACAGGAGCGTTCTCAAGCCTACAGGCATCAGGGCAGCCCTTAGGATGTGTGGGGCATACTTATAAGGAATGACTTATACATTCATGGAACAGAATCCTTTTCTGTTCATGAAGCCAGCTGCATTATGATATGGTATTCTCAAAGAGACATTTGTACAGTTGAAAGCGCCCTGTGCCAAGAGAAGTCAGCATTGTTGCTAAAGTCTACTGCCCAACTTGCAGCACTGACCTTGTCAAGAGTAATGAGATGAAGCATGACCTGGCACAACTTGCAAAGGTAACAGCCTTCATATATTTGTCGGTTGATGCTTGTGAGATTCCACATAGTGGATCATTTGAAACAACTGTTGCATGAAAGTTTGGTGAAGCTGTCACCTTGACTCCCACTGACATACAATGGACACCCACTAGTTAAGGTTACAGTTCTACTCCAGCAGCTTGTATAGTCTTGTTACAATACCTTTAGACATTCTTGTCTGCAGCGATACTGTACCTCACTCATCTGGAGAAAATGGCATTGAGGATAATAGACTCTGTGCCTCCTATACCTCCATTGCATCCTGAGGGGACCTTCAATGGCCTTCAAACCACGTGGAGGTGGTTTGCCTGGAATTGACAGCCTCCAGACTTTGCTGGTGCATCTATTCCTCCTCCATTTCTCTTCATTTTCAAAGCACTGCAGTGACAGTGGCAGTCAAATATGCTGTGGCCAGATCGATTGGTCATGCTTCCAGTGGACCTGTGTGGGAATGACTAGGAACAGAACCGGTCCTTAGTAGTGTGAGCAGACAGCATTCCTATCACGAACAAATAACTGTTTCAGTGTACCCCTCCATACAGTGGGATGTGGAGAAATCCAGCAAAGAGGGCCATGAAATGCTTCTACCTTTGACATAAGGACTTTATTCTGATAAATGTAGCTGTGTCACACAGTACAATAGGAGAATGTAAATGTTATATGATTGCTGAAACTTTGTCATAGCCACCTGCATATCACCCAAGAAAGATTGTCCTTATGCTGCCTCTGACATTTTTGATTGTCTTTGTCAATTATGGCCCCCATATGCCACTTTTAAAATCACCTGTGATTACTTCTGCCTCATAGTGACAACTGTCTTCAATCTGCAATGACCAATCCCATGGTCAAGATTGCTTGTAATCAGGATTTATATCCCCAAACAGTTGGACATTGCGAGCATTTCATGTTGAGGGTGCAATGAGTACAGATGACTTCAACCTGTACTGTGAAAGTATCTGATTATTGTGATTGCTGCTTGAAGAGCCTCACACCATTCACAAGTAGAGCCTGCATGCTCACACAAAAAGAAAGTATTTGTTCTGCTGTATGGTCGAGCTATTTTCCATTTCCAGTACACACTTTTTAAATGAGTACAGAATGCAGGTCACAGTTGGCAAAGTGAGTCACAGGCTTGGCCTGGTAATCAAGGACTCTCGCCTCTGAACCTCAGTGTTCCTTTCATGCTGGCACTCCCTGCTGAGCCATCAGTACAGAACTTCCACACATTCCTACATACCTCTTTGAATTACACCTTCAACTTGCAGCGTTACCTCCTGAACCCCAGCCTCACAGCTTAATGATGTCAATAGTCATGCAGCATTGTTTCCATGTTGCAGCCAGGGTAGTTGTGACTATCAGTGATCCCTCACTTCCATTTCCACAGAAACCCTCATCCACCAATTCACTAATGTCTTCTGCCTTCCCTTTATATGTTGCATTTCCCTTTTATAATTATTGGCCCTTCTGTATCCCAGCCTGTTTCCACCAATCCTCAGCATTGACATTTCAAAATTCCTTACCACAACATTGGCTCTTGATAACCCCCTACCATTGTCTTTTATTGGGCTGTCCCACGACTGAATGTGGGACCTGACTGACTTGGATAGATGATCAACCCCAACTGATGAGTGAGCATCTATGCTGCTCCCTACCTGATTTGCTGCAGCATTCTGGACTGGTTACACTGGACCTGCAGGACTGTATTGCCCATTTCTTCAACGATACAGACGCCTTGACCTTGATTGCTCTAAACAGCCAACTAACCCTGACCAAATCCCTGGACTTGTATCGGATGCTGTCCATAACTTACTGTGCTGCGATTTCCTAACTGAAGGTTATCTCCCTGGGCCTGTGGACTACTCCCCCTAGACTTTGAAGCATATGCAGTATGTTTACTGCATATATTGCTGGCACATGGTTCAGGTGCAAGATTGATATTGCACAGTACCATACAGCAATATGCCACTCTCTTGATTGACTGATTACTGCTGACAACCATAATAAGAAACCTGGCTTTGTATCTGCAGTAAAATGCAAGGCAAGCAGAACTGCTGTGAGCGTATAAGCTCTTGCTGAAGGCACAAAGCAGAAAAAGACAAGGCTGTGAGCTGAGATGCTGAGCATGCAAGTAGTTGCAAAGTTAGCGAGCACTAAGAGAACAAATGAGGAGCCCTGAGGTATGCCTTTCATGGGATCTGAGATGGGTGACTGTCCTTGCACATAAAGAGAACTGACAGCAGCATTACAATGATAGAGCCGATATACTCAAAAATGCAACACTGAAGTGCAGAATTGTAATGTATGTGTGTCAGATATTGTCATGATGGTGGGATGAGGCTGGTAGATATCCGATATCAACATGTGTGAACGGGGGGGGTGTAGGCAGTTGCTGCCCATGGAGTGTTGCCTGAGACCTCGATGACTGCTGTTCAAAATGGAAGGCTGGGAGAAGCAAGCAATCTGCTGGAGTTGCTAGGTATCTGCTTTGACTTTTATGTCGAAGTGTCATTATCTAGTTTCTGTTCGGCAGGTGGGAGAAAGAGAAACTGCACATGAATACTGTGACATTAGGTAATATGGTATATTCAAACATGTAAATGCACACAAATAGGTCTGTCGCCACTGACTAGCAAGATTCTCAACTCGCCATTCAAAACCTGATTGGCAAGAGACCTGGGTTCAAGTCCCACCTGCTTCAGATGCATTAAATAATATCTCTGAACAAGCTAATTAGAATTTTGTTTTCAAACTAGGTTGGAGAATCAGACTATTTTTTTTCTCAACATTAAGAATTTTGTTTCTAATAATCTTGCCACATTTTCCTATTTAATTTGCCTCTCTCCAAGTTGTTCAGGGGCTGGGAATAATCCCCCCTTGATCTTAATGAATACTTGGTCTGCTTTCATGAAAGAGAGTGATGATGCATGGATTGTAGAAAGTGGTTAAGAATGAAATGCTGGATTGTGATAAACATGAGGAGAGATCAAGTGTGAGGGAGTTAGCGTTCTTGAAAGTGAATAAATCACTAGGGCTAGTTAAAAGGTACCCCAGGTGGCAAAAAGAAGCCAGGGAAGAAATAGCGGATGTTCTGGCCATCATTTTTCAATCCTGACTGAATGAAGGTGTTGATCAACAAATGTGAGAATACTGAAAGATGTGGAGAAAGTGATGGACCTTAGAGTATATGACCATAAATCTAAGAGAGCTGCCAAGCAATTTGACAAAGTAGTTACAAAGGCATTATGAATATTTTTCTTTATTAGACATGACATAGGATATCAAAGCAGGAAGGTTCTGCTGCAGCGACATAAAAACTATTTGGGCCAGAATTTGAGTATTGCAAGCAGTTCTGGTCATCTTATTACAAACAGCATCTAATAGCAGTAAAGAGGTACATAGAAGATTTATGAGGATGTAATCAGGACTGGAAAATTGCAGGGATGAGGAATGATTGCTTTGATTGGGATTGTTTTCCTAGGAACAGAGGAGGTTGAGGGGAGATTTGATTCATTGAATAGAATGCATGGGAAGGGGTTGATAGAATTAGCCGAGGAGTCAGTACTAATGGGGCATAAATTTACAGTCATTGCCTGAAAGGTTGGAGGGAAGATTAGGACACATCTTTTACCCAGAAAATGGTGCAGGTGTTGAATTCACTTTCTGAAAGGGAAGAAGAGGCAGAAACCATCAACTCATTAAAAAGGTGACTAAATATGCACTTGAAGCCTCGTAATCTCCAGGGATCTGAACCACGTGCTGGAAAATGGGATTCGGTTGAGTGGCATGACTTTCATCTGCACAGACACAATGGACAATGTGGTCTCCTTCTGTGCTATAAGTATTTCTATATCTTCTGAAGATTCTCAACAGCTAAAGAGGAAGAACGTGCAGGGATGTGGCAAGAGGGTGTGGAAGTCTAGTACAAGAATTGCTCCTTAGGAAAGCCAATATGGACTCAATGGGGTGATTGGCCTCCTTCTGTGCTGTAACAATCCTATTATTCTCTCCTATTATCCCTAAAAGTAAAGCAAAACCTGAGAATGCTAGAAATAGCATAGAGCCAGGTAGAGAGAGAAGCATAGTTAACAGAATTAATGTTTCAGAATGATAATCTTTCATCTGGTGTGCTGTATCACTTGTATTAAATTAGTTTTAAGGAGTGAATAATATTGAGGTTAGCATTCTGTGGTTTCCTTTCTTAGTCTTTGGTTTGAAAGTAGCCTAAATTGATTAAATGAAAATCACTTCTGCTTGCTAGTTGTAAAAGTCGTGAATTAAATCAACATGAGCAATTTCACTCCAGTTCTTAATGTGTGTGGCTACAATATAAAATTACTCAATCTGCCTATATTGACAGTAATTGTCAATTTTAGTTAGCAATTAAAAGATGATGTGGTTAAAAGGAAGTCACATGGTATATCTTTCTGTTGTTGAGGGAAAAAAGATTGTTAGGAAGAGGAGAGAATTTACTTCTGCAATTTTGGCATCCATTTTGAAACAGGGAAGAGCAGGTCAGAAGCTGGGTATTTTGTGATTAGTCGCTTAGATTCTGAACTCGTCAAAGCCACCATTTCCAGAGCTCAAGTCTAAAATTGATTAAAATTCACCATCTGTTCAGTTAAGTGCAGCCACATCGTGCTATTGCGCTTGATTGGGGATCTTGTCATTGGACTCAATTCCTTCTATCAGCAATTGGACAAAGCAGCATTATTCTTTATGTTCCAAAGGTACTCTGACAGCATCTCTTCAGTTAAGCCTCTCTCTACTCCCCACTCACAATCATGCAACGTGATCATCAGTGTCATGGAAATCTCCATCTCCAAGTAGCTTGTTAAGTTATGAAACTATTTGGCTTGGGCATGTATTGATATTTCATCTTTGTTGGCTAAACAGTCTCCAATTTCCCTGTGTGAAACCATTGTGGTATACCACTAGCATCAGAAAAGTATGCATGTATCTTTTCCAGGCAAATTCGATATTACAATATCATGTGCATCCTAAAAACAAATTGTAACAGTGCATTATGAAATGCCTTAGAATAAAAACCATGCAAAGGAAATGAGTGTGTGGGAGCATATTATGATTTTTTTTAACACAGGATTTTTACAGAGAATTCATGTTTAGAACATGAAATTCTTGTCACAGTGAGTGGTTGACATAGGGTCCTTGTGGAGAAAACATTTGGTCATCTTGCAAAAGATACACTATATTCCGTAAGATACACTTCTACTGTGCCATATAGCATAGATTCAGAACAGATCCAACACCTCAAAATAGGCAACCGTAAGACATTGTGGGTCATCAGCAGCAGTGGAATTGTAGTTACATTCTGTAACCTTGCGACCTGGATCAATCCCCTGATGAAGGAGCAGTACTCAAAAAGCTTGTGTTTCAAATAAACCTGTTGGACTATAACCTAGTGTTGTGTGACTTCTGACCTTGTCCACCCCAGTCCAACACTGGCACCTTCACCTCATAAAAGTCATTCTTAAATTGAATAAATTTTTGTTGAGAGTAATGAAATCTTTCCTTAAATGTCTGTTAGTACTTGTCTACTCCCTTATCTCTTAATGTGTTGTTACAGCCTGGTGTAGCCAATTCTGTCTTTGTACCTTTTGTAATTGCATGCATTTAAGATATTAGTTTAAGAGCTAAGTCTCTCAGGCTATGATCAGTCTTGCCTAGAACATCCTTTATTGTGAGATTGTTAATTAATCCTGTTAAGTCATAAATTGCCACATTTAAAATAGCCTGTTCCCTGGGCAGTCAGAATATATTGAGAGTGTTTTGCTTTGTTGATTCTCCTGCTCTTCAGATGCTGCCTAACCTGCTGTGCTTTCCCAACAAACACTCTCAACTCTAATCTCCAGCATCTGCAGTCCTCACTTGCTCCCAGTCAGAATATCTTGTTTTAAGAAACTGTCCTGGATTCACTATTTACTCATTTTTAAGACTTTCCTTGCCAATTTTATTCAGCCAAACCACACAAAGATTAAAATTACCTACAGTTTTGTACTATCTTTCTTTCAAGCTGACATTATTTCTTGATTTATACCCTGTTCTACTGCTAGAGAGCCTATAGTTACATCCACTCGTGACATCTATTCCCTTTTGTTTCTTATTCCAATCCAAACGATTTTATATTGTTGACCAGCTGAGCCAAGACCATTTCTCACTTACTGATTACACCTTGACTAAAAGAGCTACCCCACCTCCTTTTCCTTGTTTTGTGTATTTCCCATCAATGTACCAAATACTGATGAATACAAAGTTCCCAGCCTTAGTCACCTTGAAACTACATGTCTGTATTGCCTATTAAATTATGATGATTTATTTCAATTTATGCTATCAACTCATCAATCATCTTATAAAGATCAGACCTTTAATTCTGATCTTTTTAATTTAAAAAAATAGTCTCCAACTGTTTGCTGATGCATTCTTATGTTTGTATGTTCTGATATTCCTGTTGGACTGGTTGCCATTTTCTTCATCAGTACTCTGCACTACTGGCTTGTCATTTCTCTTTAACTTTGTAAACTTCCCCTCATATATACACTGATAACACCACACACCCTCTCTCATCCCTCCAACACACAAATACAATTTAGTTTAAAGCCCTCCCTAAAGACCTAGCTATATGATCTGTAGGACACTGGTCCCAGCACAGTTCAAGTGAAGGCAAAACTGGTAAGATAGGTCTTTCATTCCCCATTGGATGTTAAAAATCACAACACCAGGTTATAGTCAAACAGGTTTATTTAGACTGTAACCTGGTGTTGTGTGATTTTTAACTTTGTCCACCCAGTCCAACATCAGCACCTCCACATCATTCCCCAATGACACCAGTGCCTTATGAATCAAAACCCATTTCTCCCACACAAATTTTTGAACCATGCTTTCAGTTCCATAATTATTTTTACCCTTTGCAACTGTGCTTTTGGCTAAAATAGTAATCCAAAGATTATTACCTCTGAGGTCCTGCTTTTTAATTTGTTACCCACTACTTATACTAGGGATGGTGATGTAGTGGTAATGTCACTATAATCCAGAACCCAATGTTAATGTTCTTGGGAAATCAGTTCAAATCTCACATGGCACATCATGAACTTTGGTGCCTAATGATGACCATGTAACCACTGTCAATTTTTGAAAAACCCACATGATACGCAAAGGTCTTTTTAGGGAAGGTAAATCTGCCATTCTTATCTGATCCAACACAGGGATACCAAGCCAGACCAAATTAGATTTGAAATCCAGTGAAATTAAAACATTTGGTGACTCTCAAATACGCCCACTTACACCTAACTAGTGTTGAAGAATAACAGATATCAGTCTTCAAATGTATAACTTAGAAAGAAACAATTTATTATAATTACTGTGACTTTTGTTGAGTAGAGCTAAACAACAAAATAATGCAATTAATATATGTGATTTAAATCCAATTTTTTTTATTGTAGCCCCAACTCTCATATAGATGGATAGACAGGTACAGTTAAAGGATAAATTAAGAAAATAAAACAATTGTAATTTGCCAGTTTGATAACCATTTCAATGATTAGCACCAGGTTTTAATGGAATCCTTGAATGATGCATTATGGTACGGCACATGGGATTGTATCTTATTTGAATTCCAAAGTCACTGGTCAATGCAAACAGCTTCCAGCGGGCTTTGAGGAATATTTACATATTTCTTATTCACTGAGATTCTTTTCTCAGAACGTTTAATAATTCTTATAACTGAATATGAAACTAGAGAGAGTAAAGCTCAAACATAGCCTCCCAGTCCAACAGTTTTCAGCACACCGCCTTCTGCCTCAAAAACCCAGTCATGACCAGTTCAATCTACATCTGTTTTTAAATCCACATTATCTGTGGTTGTCTGGCCAGCACCGGCCTCCCCTTGATTGACCAATGCAACGTCTAACCAGCAGCCAGTCTGTGAGCAAAGCACAACCTGATACTGAAATGTCTGCAATGTTCTTAGAATCATAATGAACCTGCAATTATCTTTCCAGACTATTTCCCAAATGCAAACATTAGTTTGTTTTCACTCCTTTTCTAGAACAACACAAGCTGCTGTTCAAAGTTCAAGGTTTGATTCTCAACTTCAACTCACAGTTCCAAAACAAAAATGAGAATAATAAAGAAAAAAATGCGATGATCTTGACAATGTGATTTCAGTCCCACAGCAATGTGTTTGGCTCATAAGAAAATAAAGTGTAGGCACAGAAGAAAGTTATTTAATTCTGTCCTTCAGCCCATTGAGCCTGCTGTGCCATCGTTGAAAACATGTTTGATCTGATCATTCTCAATTCCTGCCTTTTCCCCATAGCTTTTGAATCCTGTACTGATTTAAAAATCTGTCTATTTCGTCCTTGAATATACTTAATGACTTAGGCTCTGCGATCATTAATTTTACAGATTGATTGCCCTCTGAGGAAAAAGAAAATACTCGATCGAAGGGTCTGTTTCTGTGCTGTACATCTCTCTGATTCTATGATTCTATATCTGTGTTAAACAGGCCAACTTCTTACTCTAAGGTTATGCCTTCTGGTCCTAGACTCTCCCACAAGGGAAAATAACCTCCCAGCATCTTCCTTGTCAAGTCCTCTCGAAACCCCAATGGGTAGGAGCTCATTCTACTCAGCCTCTTCTAATATGAAAGTCCTTCCATACCCAGAATGATCCTACTGAACCTGTTCTGGACAGTCTCCTTTGCCAGTACATCTTTCCTTGGATAAGGGAATAAAAACTGTTCATAGTATTCCAGGTCTGGTCTGATTGGTGCCTTCTATAGTTTTGGCAAGACCTTTTCTTTGAAGGCTTGAAAAGAAATGCAAGCTTAGTCAGCAATGCAGTTGCCCATGGAAAAGAAACTCCTTGAACAGAACTTGTTTCTATCATTCTATAAATTCTGCAAGTTAAACATGTACCCTATGGAGCAATACACCATTGAACTGGACTTTGCACTGTTTATATCAGGCATTAATAAAACTTTATGCATTTATACTAGGTATTTATTCTATGGTTGAGTTCTCCACCATTAGCATTCTGGGTGTCAACATTGACCAGAAGCCTAATCCGACCAGACATTTAAATAATTCAGCTGCAAGAGTAGTTCAGAATCTGGGAATACTGCAGCAGCTAACTCAGCTTCTGACTCCTCAGTGTGTGTGTCAGCCACCAAGTCATGAATGTGATGAAATACCCTCTTCCTATCTGAAAGAATGTAGCACTAAGAACACTGAAGAAGCATTACACTATCCAATTCCAAGCAGTCCGTTTGACTGGCACCCAGCCATCACCATAAATATCCTATCTCTCTGAAGGAATTGCTCGGGAAAATGATTTTCTGTTGGGCAATTCCTCTAAGCCTGGAACCCTCTGAAAGTCTCCATTTAAATTTGGAAGGATCTGATGAAATAAAGTAAAAGAGTTATTTTAGCCTAAATCCTAAGTAACTGTAAAATAGATTTCATTGATCTCCTCCCCCCAACCTCCCACCCGCAACAAGACCCCTTTCACTGCCTAGATGCTGGCTTGACCGTACAGACCTGACACAACTCAACATCAACACACCACTTGGAACATAAACAGTCACATCTCTGCTGCTCGACACAATTTTTCTACCTTCCAAATAATTCCAATGAATGTACAGCTGACAGTGACCACAGCAAGGAAGGCTTTGTTTGTTTAGGTCACCACTTTTATCTCTTTCTTCTTAGATATCTGTCAGTAATATAATCTGGAACTTCAATTTTACAAACTTGTCCATTCTGAGTTTGCCATTGTCTCAATTTGGCACAAATTTATGTTTTTGAGTTCAATACTTTTCTATCTATGTGAATAGAAAAGGATTCAGTGCTCACTTTGAAGGACGTTTGCAACGAGCAGCGCAGTTATGTGAATAAACCCTTAATCTCTTATAAGCTGGCACAATACCCTCATTTTAAGGAACTTCCTGTGTCTGATCTTTCTAACCCAGGAAGGAATGTAACTGCATAGCTCCCAAGAGATTAAGGCTCTTGTGTGCACTTTCAGCTGAGCATCACTAGAAACTAGATTCTGGATTAGTGGTGCTGGAAGAGCACAGCAGTTCAGGCAGCATCCGAGGAGCAGTAAAATCAATGTTTCGGGCAAAATCTCTTCATCAGGAATACAGGCAGAGAGCCTGAAGGGTGGAGACATAAGTGAGAGGAGGGTGGGGGTTGGGAGAAAGTAGCATAGAGTACTATGCCTGGGCGGCACGGTGGCACAGTGGTTAGCACTGCTGCCTCACAGCGCCGGAGACCCGGGTTCAATTCCCGCCTCAGGCGACTGACTGTATGGAGTTTGCACGTTCTCCCCGTGTCTGCGTGGGTTTCCTCCGGGTGCTACGGTTTCCTCCCACAGTCCAAAGATGTGCAGGTCAGGTGAATTGGCCATGCTAAATTGCCTGCAGTGTTAGGTAAGGAGTAAATGTAGGGGTATGGGTGGGTTGCGCTTCAGTGGGGCGGTGTGGACTTGTTGGGCCGAAGGGCCTGTTTCCACACTGTAAGTAATCTAATCTAATCTATGTGTAGTACAATAGGTGAGTGGGGGAGGGGATGAAGGTGATAGGTCGGGGGCGGAGGATGGAGTGGATAGGTGGAAAAGAAGATAGGCACGTAGGATAAGTCATGGGGACAGTGCTGAGCTGGAAGTTTGGAACTGGGCTGAGGTGGGGGAAGGCAAAACGAGGAAACTGTTGAAGTCCACATTGATGCCCCGGGGTTGAAGTGTTCTGAGGCGGAAGATGAGGCGTTCTTCCTCCAGGCGTCTGGTGGTGAGGGAGCGGCGGTGAAGGAGGCCCAGGACCTCCATGTCCTCGGCAGAGTGGGAGGGGGAGTTGAAATGTTGGGCCACAGGACGGTGTGGTTGATTGGTGCGGGTGTCCCGGAGATGTTCCCAAAGCGCTCTGCTAGGAGGTGTCCAGTCTCCCTAACGTAGAGGAGACCGCATTGGGAGCAACTGATACAATAAATGATATTGGTGGATGTACAGGTAAAACTTTGATGGATGTGGAAGGCTCCTTTAGGGCCTTGGATAGAGATGAGGGAGGAGGTATGGGCGCAGGTTTTGCAATTCCTGTGGTGGCAGGGGAAGGTGCCAGGATGGGAGGGTGGGTTGTAGGGGGGCGTGGACCTGACGGAGGGTAGTCACGGAGGGAACGGTCTTTGCGGAAGGTGGAAAGGGGTGGGGAGGGAAATATATCACTATAAACTAGGTCCATTTATTGATCAGAGTTATTATTGAGCACATTATTTGTACACGTATCAACAAAAACCTGTATTTAATCATAGCATGTTTGGTTTAAAACAGTCACAAAGTATTTTGTAGAAGTATAGTCAGATAAAGCTTGACACTGAGCCAAAGGTTCTGACAGTAGTAGGGATAGCCAAAAGTTTGGTCAAGGAAATTGAAGAGAATTGGAAATGTTTAGGGAGGACAAGCAAAGTGTCAGAACTTCCTTCAAGGGTTTCAGAGCACTGGACTATTACAGATATGGTGGAGGGTAAATGTCATGAGGGATGTGAACACAAGGAGGATAATTTTAAAATTGAGTAATTGGAGTAGAGCCCAACCAGATCAGCGGATACAGGTAATGGTACTGGAAGAAGTCTTGCCAATTCGAATTCAAATAAACTTGAGATTCAATCAAAATTGTATGGAGAGTGTATGGTGGCAGATGTCTAAGACAGCAGTGAAGTAGTTGAGTCTGGACTTAACAAAAGCAAGTTGAGGATAGTCAGTAGAAGAGTCTTGAGGCTGGAGTGCAGACAGGTGATATTATAAAATTAAAAGTAGTCAATCTTACTAATGGAATGTTTGTGGAAATCTGATGTTATTTTCAGATTAATTTACCATCAGGTAGATTGTGGATGAGAAATAACAGGGGTCCATTGATAGACTATTTTGGACTCCGGAAGTAACTATACAGGCTGGAAGTGAAGCCAACACAGAAACATTCAGATGACCAATTAACTTAGATGTGATCAATAACTAAAATAGTTTTGCTTCAGTGTCAATCAAGTGATTGAATCCTTGGTGGATTTACCGATTCAGACAGGATGCCTGGTGATTGATAGCCTGTTTCACAAAGATCACCAACCGCCTGTAGTAATTGTGAAAGGCAATGAGTTGCCAGCTGCCAAAAAACTGTGATGTCAATCTTAACAACTTCAGTAAAATTATTCTTTCATGGGATGTGGGCAGTGCTGGCTAAGCGAGCATTTGTTGCTGATCCCTCATGTCTGTGAGTTAGTCGTGGTTAACTACTTTCTTGAACTGGTGTAGTCTGCACTATGCTAAAAATCACACTGACAACATATTTTAAATTGCCATTTGGGCTTATAATGTGGTCCACTTCTGCTTGCTAAGAGCTAAATATATTCATAATCAGGGACATGTCCACTGCAGGCACACTTAAAATAACTAAGTTAAAAAATCACACAACACCAGGTTATAATCCAACAGGTTTAATTGGAAGCACACTAGCTTTCGGAGCGACGCTTAGACAATCACCTGATGAAGGAGCATCGCTCCGAAAGCTAGTGTGCTTCCAATTAAACCTGTTGGACTATAACCTGGTGTTGTGTAATTTTTAACTTTGTACACCCCAGTCCAACACCGGCATCTCCAAATCATGTTTAAAATAACTAGGCATGTCTAAATAAAAGCATAGGGTAGCAATAGTTTCCTGGTGCATTCTGGACCAGGAAACACCTGGACCAATTACAGTCAATTTGCCAACCAATCAGTAACCTCTTTCTCATGCAATTTGGTGTTTTTGTATCTGATAAGTGCAAGATGAAAAGCTTCTGCAGCATGCCTCTTTCACCAACACTCAAGTTCTGTATGCTGACATGGCTTGCTTCTTCCATGACCGTGGTTTCCCATCCATGACTATGGTTGACAGAGCCCTCAACTGCATCCAATCTATCACCTGTGCTTTCGGCCTTGCCCCTTCCCATCACTCACAACAGCCTGATCAGGTTCCCCTTGTCCTCACTTTTCATCCCATCAGCCTCCGCATTGAAAAGATTATTCTCCACCATTTCAGACAACTCCAGCAGAAGGCCACCACTAAACAAATTTTCCCCTCACTCTCTCATCTCATTTCGAGGAATCGTTGCCTCAGGGATACCCTCGTTCATTCCACAACCACCAACGCCACTCCCCCTCTCCACGGCACCTTTCCATGTAACTGCAGAAGGTGCAACACCTTCCCTTCACCTCCTCCCTGCTCACCATCCACAGGTCTAAGAAGTCTTTCCAGGTGAATCAGCATTTCACCTGTACCTCCTCCCATTTTGTGTATTGTATTCGCTGCACCCAATGTGACCTACTCCTCATTGGAGAAACCAAATACAGACTGGGTGACTGTTTAGCAGAACACCCTTGGTCTATGCGCAAGCAGGACCCTGACCTTCCTTTAGTCGGTCATTTTAACAAAGCGTCTTGCTCGCATGCTCACATGTCTGTTCTTGGCATGCTGCAGTGTTCAAGTGAAGCATAGCGCAAACTGGAGGAACAACATCTCATCTTCAGACTAAGTTAAAACTCACGGGTTATAGTCCAACAGGTTTATTTGAAAGTACAAGCTTTCAAAGTGCTGTACCTTTGTCAGGTAGCTGATGAAGGAGCAGTGCTCTGAAAGCTTGTAATTTCAAATAAACTTGTTGGAATATAACCTGGTGTTGTGTGACTTTTAACTTTGTCCAACTCAGTCCAACATCAGCACCTTCACATCATCATCATCTACTGCCTTCCAGACTTAATGCTGAGTTCAGCACCTTTAAATTGTGAACATTTCTTTCTTTTTTAGTTTGTTATCATGTTCCCTCCCATCCCACTTCCTGCCCTGTCAAGTCTGGCAGGAGACACACCATTGTTCTGCCATTGTCACATTCTGATCACTTAATCTGATCTATCAAAATCATTTCTGCATCGGCACCCTACACACATTACCCCCAGTACCCCCATCCCCACCCCCAAACTATAGCATTAATGCTGACTTCTCCTCTTCATCTAGACTCGAAATGCTAGCTAGCTTTCGCTCCATGGATGCTGTCTGATCTGCTGTGGTCTCCAGCGTTTGTTATTTTCTGCCCCAATGATATGTTGAGTCTGGCACATGTCTGACGCCAACCTCAATGGAAAGGGGGTGTAGGTGGTCTCTCCCATGGAGTGTGCCCTTAGGTGTTAGGGACAGCTATCCAGATTGAAAGGCTGAGAAGCAAGTGGCAACTAGTGCAGCCAGACATCAGCGCTGACTTTTATTTGAGGAATTGTTGCCTGTTGGTTTCTTTTTGCCATATGGGAGTATTCAAAACTACATATAAATGAGGCGAGAATAGGTAATAATAAGATGTTGGTGCATGCAAATGGACCTCTGCTGCTCACTAACAAAATTTTCATCTCACCATTAAAGTCTTGTGGGCAAAATCTTATTTTTTGCCATGTTTTAGCAATCAAGCCACTGTTGTGCATGTCATTCAGCAGCTGGGAAAACTCGACCCAAAATGTCCAGTTTCATTAATTTGGGTAAAGGTCTTGCTTTAGAAATGTCTTCACTTCTGCCGTCTGTTTGTGATTAACAACCTATAAGACTCCTGAAGCATTTATGATAGCCATGCAATACAGAATGATAACAACTCTCATTCTCACAGAGTAACATGATGCGTCTTCTAGTCATTATGCAGTAAACTAAATTGAAGAAAAAGAAGAAAGAGTGGCAAGAATTACTTTTAAATTAAACTTTGTCCTGGTGCTGATGAAGTCTTCTGAAAAAGTACACTAGTTAAAGTTTGCATTTGCTAGTTATCTACTGGTTCACTCAAGAATATTCTTTGTATTATTATATCCAGACATCTGAAGGAATTATTTTACATTTGTTTTAAGTAAGTCTTGCCCAAGTATACTTCAAATGTAAAGAGATTATATTGTCTCTATTTTTAATATTTTTTGTGACTTCCATTACCAGAAGCCTTTAAATTGATATCGTGAGTTTTTTATTAGTGCAGCTGATTTTCCTTTTGTTAACATCTTAAGAAGATAAAATACAATTGCGGAATAGCATTGTAAATTGAATGAGATATGGTGGTGTAAATCCTTCAAATCTGTATTACCAGGCATGCTGGAATGTTGTGTTTCTCTCTATGTTCTACCTGATCAATTTTAAATAAAGAAACATGAGAAGTCAAATCCTTTCCAAAACAAACTTGCATTGACTATTTACTTCATACCAACTCCTGCTGCCGCATGCAGAATCATTTTGTATGATCTTCATACTAACTAAAGATGGAATACTCACCTCCATGTAGGTTGAATGAAATAAAAATGCAGCATTTATTTTATTAACCTCAATCCGGTACAGTGCGACTTACTTGTTGCTCCTGAGTGCCGGTGAGGAGCAGACTGGAGACTTGTGCCTGGTGCTGGAGATCAGACCATGTACTGAACTACTGCTATTTGAAATTCTTTACCGTACTGTATTGTAACACTGCTATAACTATCTTATTTCTAACTTATCTTTTAGACACTGTAAGTAATGCTACTACTTTTCCTTTAAATCCTCTTTTGTATCCAAGATTTGTACCTCAGATGGCGCCATTAAAGGGACCCATTGTAAAACTTTTTCATGTGTACTCCTGTACTGTTATACTGGAGTACACATGACACTAAAGGATATTCTTCTGGCCTTTTTTAATACACTTAAAACAATATAATTGTAATGTCACGTAGAACAGCACTAGCCATTTGTGTAAATTCACATTTATAAGAGCAGTAATTACTTGATATTCATGATCAGGAGAATAATTTTAATGCGTTTGAGTTGATTAATTTTTGACATAGTGGGATAGTGAGAAAGCAACAATTGGAATTGTAGAAGTAAGGAAGCAAAAATAGAGCAGTGCAGTTCTGTGGATTTACAGCCTGAAGAGTGAAAACTACTGTAAATATGGCCCACAAAAAAAATGGTGTGGCACTGGTCCAGTTAGTTCACTTCTTGCCAGATTGATGAGCATAAGTCAAATTCTGGAAATTTTGTTTGTCTCCAGAAAATAAAATAGTTTAGTCAGTTAGCAAAAATGATTTCTCTGAGTATTATCTTTCAAAAACTTTAATAGGAGTAAATTACAATGCAATTAAATTTGCCACTTCTGTTTGCTTTATTCCGTATGTATAACATGTTGTATTGAAGATTCAGAGAGGTCATAATTTAAACAGCTGAGGTCTGTTTGTCTTTTTTCTAACAGCATAACAAACCATTTCAACCCAATCTGCTTAAAACATGCCACATGTAAATGGGACCTATCCTTTGACCTGTGTCCTTTTAGCTATGGATCAATTCACATGCTCTATAAGCTCGGCAGACTGATTTGAAATGCAGATGCAGTAGAGGTGGGGATGTGTCCCTTTTTATTCTTGCTGTATCTGTCAGGGTGAAAAATGGCTAGCTCAAGGGTCATCTATCCAAACTCACTTAATTATTTTTCTTGGACCCATAGAATTGTCGCAAGCAGTGGTGGATGCAGGAGCTGTTCCTCTTCTGGTTCTTTGTATCCAGGAACCAGAGGTACCACTGAAAAGAATTGCAGCATCTGCACTAAGTGATATTGCTAAACAATCCCCAGAGCTAGCTCAAACTGTAGTGGATGCAGGGTCCATTGCTCACCTAGCTCAGATGATCCTAAACCCTGATGCTAAACTAAAGGTGAGCATATATACTGCATATATTGTTCTCATTGTGCTAATAAATACATTAACCCAATGTTAGATGCATCACAGGTTGAAGAAAAATAAGTTAATTGTTAAAGTAATGTACTTTTTGAAGCGAATAAGTGAATCTTCACCGAGATCTTTATATCCTCTTTTGCCAGAAGCGAGGTCCTAGAGGATTGGAGGCTAGTTAATGTTGTTCCTTTGTTTAAGAAGGACAAAGGGGATAATCCAGGAAATTTTAGGCTGGTGAGTTTAGCATCAATGGAAGGGAAATTATTAGAGAAGATTCTTAGGGATAGGATTTTCTTGCATTTGGACAACAAAATTGACTTATTCAGGATAGTCATTATGGCTTTGTGCAGCTTCGCCTCTCAGATTTGATTGCTTTTTTGAGCAAGTGACAAAGATAATTGATGAGGGTAGGGCAGTGGATGTAGCCTACATAGACTTTACCAAAGCATTTAACAAAGTCTGTCATGGTATGCTGATCTAGAAGATTAAATCACATTGGACCTACAAAATTGGCTTGGTCATAACTGACAGAGAGTAGTTGTGGAAGGGTGTTTTTCTGACTGGAGGTCTGTGACCAGTGGTGTTCTGCAAAGGCATCGATGAAGTTGTGGATAGTGAGGAAGGTTGTAAAAGGATATTGCAGGATATAGATCAGTTAGAAAGTTGGAAGGAGAACTGGCAAATGGAGTTTAATGTGGACAAGAGTGAGGTAATGCATTTTGGGATGTCAAATGCAAGAGGAAAGTATACAATAAATGGCAGGATCCTTAAGAACATGGATATACAGTTGGTCTTGGGGTGCAAGTCCATAGCTTCTTGAAAGTGGCAACACAAGCAGATAAGGTGCTAAAGAAGGTGTACAACTGCTTGTCTTCATTGATAACTGAGTATAAAAGTTGGCATGTCATATTGCAGCTGTATTTAGGTCACGTTTGGAATACGGTATGCAGTTCTAGTCATCACACTGTAGGAAGGATGTGGAGATTTTGGAGAGGGTGCAAAAGATGTTTACCAGGATGTTACCTGTATTGAATGTATTAGCTATAAGGAGGGGCTGGACAATCTTGGATTGTTTTTGCTAGGACACTGGAGGCTCAGGGATGACCTGACAGAAGCATATAAAATTACAGGGGTCATGGACAGCGTGGCTAGTCAGAGTCTTTTTCCCCAGTGTGGAAACATAAATTACTATAGGGCATAGATAGAAGTTGAGAAGAATAAAGCTTAAAGGAGATGTGCGAGCCAAGATATTTTACACAGAGAGTGGTATGTGCCTGGAACAAGCTGCTGGTGAGGTGGTAGAAGCACATACAGTAGCAACATTTAAGAGACATTTAGACAGGCAAATGAACAGGCAGGGAATAAGAGGGATACCAGCCATGTGCAGGCAGATGAGATGAGTTTGCAGTGGCATCATGGTCAATGCAGAGATGGTGGGCTCAAGGGCCTATTTCTGTGCTGTACTGTTATATGTTCTGTGTTCTATGCTCTAGTGATATAGTCATAAATCTGTATTGGGGTTCTATTATGATTAATCAGATAGGAATAATGATTTATTCAAATAAAATACAGTGAGTGCTGAAATTTTTAAACAGGTTATTTTAAATTGTCATATGATTAATCAGTTTTTGCATATTTAAATGTTTTAGCTATTTGAACTCTTGTGCTACTTATTTATCTTCTATAGCGTCAAGTGTTTTCAGCTCTTGGTCAGATTGCAAAACATTCGGTGGATCTGGCAGAAATGGTCGTAGAAGCAGAAATTTTTCCTGCTGTTCTAACATGCTTGAAGGACTCAGATGAATTTGTGAAAAAAAATGTTGCAACACTAATTCGGGAAATTGCCAAGCACACTCCTGAGGTAAATCCATTTGATTTTAGAAGTGCAGCAAAATAACTGAAAGGTTGTCACAGAGGATGTTGTAGATAGGGCATAGTGACAGTTCACATTATTTTGCACTTAAAAATTTATGTATTTTAAAGCAGTCGATAATGGCTTCATTTATTTGTTTCTAAGGCACACAATATGAAAATATATTTTTAGAGTACAGACTAATTATGGTAAAACAGATTTTTATCATGTTTGCCCCAGCTTATCTATATTTATAAAGTACTGCTTCAGCTTCTGTGATGCTGCCTGAGGGGAGTAGGGAGCTTGTTCGGGAATCAGAAAGCAGATTGTCCCATTTTGAAAACTGCATCTGGGAGGCTAGGGAAACTCGGCACAAAGTCCAGGAAATAAGAGGAGGTGGGCGCTGAAAGTAAGGAAACCACAAGCATGTAATGAGTAGCAAGAAGTTAGTAACAAAGAATCTTATAGGTCATGAGCAGAAACTACACTTTGGTTGACAGGAGAGTAGAAGTGTCTGGTATAAACCTGACTGGGAACAGAAATGGTGACTGCAGAGCCCCTGAGGAGGCACAAACATTTGTTATAGTTCTCCCATCTTTGCGTTTTCCAATGGCCAATAATACTAGTTGTTCCTATGGATCAATCAGTGTATTTAAAAACAGCACTCCAGATGTCTTAAATATTATAACTACGTCAAAGGAAAGGGAATGCAGTATTTATATGATATGAGAGGAGAGTGATAAATGGTTGGTAAATGGACTATGCTTGGTAGAGGCATTGCCATGGAGAATGCACCAGTTAATGATGACTGATTGTTAACAGCCATACTTTATTTAAATTTTAACCCAGGCAGGTTGACTCTGTCACAGCATTGACCTGAACAGTGAACCAGAAAATAGCTGTCACCTATTTTGTTAAGTTTAAACATACATACTGTGTCTACATATACTTTCAGTCTATAAAGAATTGGACCACATGTATTAACACATGTGGCTTCAAGTACAAGCAATTGCAGCACACTATAAACCCAATTAACAATCCTAATTTGGTTGTCAGTTTAATTCTTCACACATTTGGGATTATTTATCAAATGTCCATTGCATAATTGCATCTAATAGAGTCATACAGCCTGGAAACAGACCCTTCTAGCTAACTTGTCCATTTCAACCAGATATCCTAAACCAATCCAGTCCCATTTGCCAGAATTTGGCACATATCTCTTTAAACCCTTCCTATTCATGTACCCATCCAGATGCCTTTTGAATACTGTAATTATACTAGCTTCCACCACTTCCTCTGGCAGATCATTCCATATGCACATCACCCTCTGCATGAAAAAGTTGCCTCTTTGCCCTGGGAAAAAGACCTTGGCTATTCACTCTATCCATGCCCCTCATGATTTTGTAAACCTCTATAAAATCACTCCTCAGTCTCCAATACTCCAGGGAAAATAGCCACAGCCAATTCTGCCCCTCCCTGTTGCTTAAACACAGAGAAAATGAGGACTGCAGATGTTAGAGATCAGAATCAAAAAGTGTGGTGCTGGAAAAGTACAGCTGGTCAGGCAGCATCTGAGGAGAAGGAGAGTCGATGTTTTGAGCATAAGCCCTTCATCAGGAATGGTGGTGGTGGTGGTGGTGGTGGTGGGGGGTGGTGGTGGGGGGTTTGTAAATGCCAAGTGAGCTGAGAA
>NC_057714.1:78772945-78861272 GCF_004010195.1 Chiloscyllium plagiosum
GGAGGGGAGATGAGGAAACTGGTGCAATCAACATTGAATCTGTATGGTTGGAGGGTCCAAAGGTGCAAGATCAGGTGTTCTTCCTCCAGTCATTGGGTGGCTAGGATTTGGTAGTGGAGGAGGCCCAGGACTTGCAAGGCTGGGGGTGGGGGTGGAGGGTGGGGGGCGGGGGGGAGTTGAAGTGGTCGGCTGCACTAAACAACCACCACCATCACTTTCTGACTCCTACCTTAAAGCCAATTTTGTATCCAGCTGGCTACTCCCCCCGATTCCACGTGATCTAACCTTGAAAGCCTTGCTGAAGTTCATATAGACAACTCCACTGCTCTGCCTTTATCAATCCTCTTTGTCACCTTTTGAAAAACTTAATCAAATTAGTGAGACACGATTTCCCATGAACAAAGCCATGCTGACTATCCTTAATCAGTCCTTGCCTTTCCAAATAGATGTAAATCCTGTCCCTCAGAATCCCTTCCAACAACTTAGCTATCACTGACATCAGACTCACTGGTCTGTAGTTCCCTGGCTTTTCCTTACCAGCTTTCTTAAATGTCAGAAACTGCTGCAAGTTTTTAAGTATAGGTTGGTTTTCCTTTTACTTTGGTATATCCTGTGAATGAATATTTCTTGCAAGTTGTCTTGATGAGTGCAAAACGAAAAGCTTCAGCAAAATATATCTTTTTTTTCTGAAATACTCAAGTTTTATTTTACCAAAAGACTTTTAATATGTAATGTCCAATTTAGATGGGATAGACTCTGTCCATGATAAATCTGAATATAAACTCAATAAGAACGGTAGCACAACTGGAAATTGAAGGCAGAAAGTGAGTAAGCTACAATGGATTGTTGAAGAAACTAAGGCTAGAAAACAGAAAAAAAAGATGTTCAGGATTAGTGATATATACTTCAACGCAAGGAGCCCAGTGAAGAAGGCAAATGAACTGAAGATGTCGAGAAGAATAATATCATAGCTATTGCAGAAACATTTGGTTAGGGAGTGCAGGAATAACACCTGAAAATTCCTGGCTAGAGAGCTTTCAAATGGGATAGAGAAAGGGATTAAAAGGGAAGGGTGATTGCAATATTAGTTAAAGAAGCTGCCCCAGAAATAGGAGGGATCATAGAATCATCCTGTACAGAAGAGGCCATTTGGTCCATTAAATTTGTATCACCAAAATACACTTCTACCTACACTGAATCAACTTTCCCACATTAGCCCCATAACCTTGAATGTTATGAGACTTCACATGTTCATCCAAATACTTTTTTTTAAGGTTGTGAGGTTACCTGCCTCAACTACTGTCTTAGGCACTATGTTCCAGACTTCCTCCACCATTTAGGTGAAAATACTTTTCCTCAAATACCCTCTAAACCTTCTGCCTTTCACTTTAAATGTGTGCTCCCTTGATTTTGACCCTTCAACTGAGGGTAACAGCTGTTTTCTATCCAAGCTGTCTGTGCCCCTCATAATGTTATAGACGTTTATCAGGGCTCCCCCCCTCAAACCTTCCCTGCTCCAAAGAAAACAACCTGAGCTTACCCAGCTTTTCTTCATAGCTGAAGTGCTCCAGTCTAGGAAACATTCTGGTGAATCTCATCTGCACAACCCTTCCAATGCAATCACATCCTTAATATAGTGTGGTGTCCAGAATTGTACCCAGTATTCCAGCTGTGGCCCAACCAAAGTCCTGTACATAGAATATAGAATATAAAATTAATTCAGCAGGGGGATGAGAACCTAAATTGCAGTTCGAGTATACAGGAGGTTGAGAGTAGTGAGGTCAGGGTCACAAGAAGGCACCAGCAAGCAAGACGTTGATTTGACGTGTGTCTACTTCAACACCAGGAGCATCTGGAATAAGGTGGGTGAACTTGCAGCATGGGTTGGTACCTGGGACTTCGATGTTGTGGCCATTTCAGAGACGTGGGTAGAGCAGGGATAGGAATGGTTATTTCAGATTCCGGTATTTAGATATTTTAGTAAGAACAGAGAAAATGGTATAAGAGGAGGGGGCGTGTGGCATATTTAGTCAAAGACAGTACTACGGTTGCAGAAAAGACGTTTGAGGACTCGTCTATTGAGGTAGTATGGGCTGAAGTTAGAAACAGGAAAGAAGAGGTCACCTTAGTGGGAGTTTCCTATAGGCCTCCGAATAGTTCCAGGAATGTAGAGGATAGAATAGCAAAGATGATCCTTGATAGAAGCAAGAGTGACAGGGTAGTTGTCATGGGGGACTTTAACTTTCCAATATTGACTGGAAATACTATAGTTCAAGTACTTTAGACGGATCAGTTTTTGTCCAATGTGTGCAGGACGGGTTCCTGACACAGTATGTAGACGGGCCAACAAGGAGCAAGGTCACATTAGATTTGGTACTGATTAATGAACCCTGCCAGGTATAGGACTTGGAGGTAGGTGAGCACTTTGATGATAGTGACCACAATTCGGTTATGTTTACTTTAGTGATGGAAAGGGATAGGTATATACCACAGGGCAAGAGTTATAGCTGGGGAAAGGCAATTGCGACGTGATTAGGCAGGATTTAGGATGCATAGGATGGGGAAGGAAACTACTGGGGATGGGCACAATTGCAATGTGGAGCTTATTCAAGGAACAGCTACTGCAGATCCTTGATAATTAATTACCTGTCAGGCAGGGAGGAAGTTGTCGAGCATGGGAGCCATGGTTTACTAAGGAAGTTGAATCTCTTGTCAAGAGGAAGAAAAAGGCTTATGTTAGGATGAAATGTGATGGCTCAGTTAGGGCGCTTGAGAATTACAAGTTGGCCAGGAAAGACCTAACGAGAGAGAGCTAAGAAGAGCCAGGAGGAGATTTGGGAAGTTGTTGGCAGATAGGATCAAGGAAAGCCCTAATACTTTCTATAGATATATCAGGAATAAAATAGATATAGAATCCCTACAGTGTGGAAACAGGCCCTTCGGCCCAACAAGCCCACACCGACCATCCGAAGAGTATCCCATTCCCCTACCCTGTTACTCTTATCCCAGAGTAATGTACCTAACCTACACATCCCTGAACACAGTGGACGATTTAGCATGGCCAATTTAGCTAACCTGCACATCTTTGGATTGTGGGAGGAAACAATGCAAACGTGCAAACTCCACACAGGCAGTCACATGAGGCTGGAATTGAACCACGATCTCTGGTGCTGTGAGGCAGCAGTGCTAACCACTGAGCCACCGTGCAGCCCTGGAAAATGACTAGAGTAAGATGAGGGCCAGTCAAGGATAGGAATGGGAAGTTGTGCGTGGAGTCAGAGGAGATGGGGTATTGCTAAATGAATACTTTTCGTCAGTATTCACACGAGAAAAAGACAGTGTTGTCAAGGGGAATACTGAGATACAGGCTATTAGACTAGATGGGATTGAGGTTCATAAGAAGGAGATGCTAGCAATTCTGGAAAGTGTAAAAATAAGTAAGTCCTCTGGGCTGGATTAAATTTATCCTAGGATTCTTTGGGAAGCCAGGGAGGAGATTTCCGAGCCTTTAGCTTTGATCTTTATGTTGTCTTTGTCTACAGGAAGAGTGCCAGAAGACGGGAGGATAGCAATGTTGTTCCCTTGTTCAAGAAGGGGAGTATAGACAACCCTGGTAATTGTAGACCAGTGAGCCTTTCTTGAGTTGTGGGTAAAGTGTTGGAAAGTGCTATAAGAGATCAGATTTATAATCATCTAGAAAGGAATAAGTTGATTAGGGATAGTCAATACGGTTTTGCGAAGGGTAGGTCGTGCCTCACAAGCATTATTGAGTTCTTTGAGAAGGTGGCCAAAGGTGAGAAGGTGGATGAGGGTAAAGCTGATGATGTGGTATACATGGATTTCAGTAAGGCGTTTGATAAAGTTCTCACGGTAGGCTATTGCACAAAATATGGAGGCATGGGATTGAGGGTGATTTAGCGGTTTGGATCAGAAATTGGCGAGCTGAAAGAAGACAGAGGGTCATGGTAGATTGGAAATATTCATCCTGGAGTTCACTTACTATTGGTGTACCCCAAGGATTTGTTTTGGGTCCACTGCCATTTGTCATTTTTATGAATGACCCGAATGAGGGCATAGAAGAATGGGTTTATAAATTTGCAGATGACACTAAGGTCGGTGGAGTTGTGGGTAGTGGCGAAGGATTTGGAAGGTTACAGAGGGACATAGACAAGCTGCAGTGCTGTGCTGAGCAGTAGCAAATGGAGTTTAATATGGATAAGTGTGAGGGGATTCACTTTGGAAGGAGTAACGGGAATGCAGAGTACTGGGCTAATGGTAAGATAGATGAGCAGAGGAATCTCAGTGTCCAGGTTAGATCCTTGAAAGTTGCCACGCAGGTTGATAGGGTTGTTAAGGCGGCATACAGTGTGTTAGCTTTTATTGGTAGAGGGATTGAGTTTCAGAGCCATGAGGTCATGCTGCAGCTGTACAAACCTCTGGTGCGACCGCACTTGGAGTGTTGCATACAGTTCTGGTCACTGCATTATAAGAAGGACGTTGAAGCTTTGGAAAGGGTTCAGGGGAGATTTACTAGGATTTTGCCTGGTATGGAGGAAAGGCTGAGGGACTTGAGGCTATTTTTGTTAGAGAGAAAAAGGTTGAGAGATGACTTAATTGAGACAAATAAGATAATCAGAGGGATAGATAGGGTGGACAGGGAGAGCCTTTTTTCGCAAATGGCAATGGCTAACATGAGGGGACATAGCTTTAGATTGAGGGGTGATAGGTATAGGAGAGAGTAGTAGGAGAGTGGAACGCACTGCCTACAACAGTAGTAGACTTGCCAACTTTAAGGGCATTTAAATGGTCACTGGATAGACATATGGACGAGAATGGAATAGTGTAGGTTAGATGGGCTTCAGATTGATTCCCCAGGTCGGTGCAACATCGAGGCCAGAAGGGCCTGTACTGTGCTGTAATGTTCTATGTTCTAAGTCTAATAACAGCGGGGAAAAAAGCTGTTCTTAAATGTGTTGATACATGTTTAAGCTTTTGTTTCTTCTGCCCTACAGGAGAGTTTGGAAGAGATTTGGGGTGGGTGGGGTCTTTGATTATGTTGGCTGCCTTCCTGAGGTAACTAGAAGTGTAGATGGAGCAAGTGATAAACTGAGCTCACTAGGTACTTGCACTGACTTTCAAGTTGCAAATCCTTAACATCTGTTTCCTCATGGCAGGTAGTAGGATAGGACGCTGCACATTAATTTAAGTGATATTTGCAGTTAATGAGGCTGTTAACAAGCGATAAGGACAAGTAGCCTCATAAAGTCATAGAGTCCCACAGCACGGAGGCAGGCCCATTGGCCCAAACTGGTCCATGACAATCAATATATCCATCCACACAAGACCCTATTTCCCTGCACTTGGCTTATATCCGTCTAATCCTTTCCTATCCACATACTTTTACAAATGCCTTTTAAATATTGTTAATGTACCCATCTCAACCACTTCCTCTGGCAGCTCATTCCATATGCATACCACCCTCTGTGTAAAAAATGCCCCTTCGGTTCCCTTTTATTCTTTCCCCTGTTACTTTAAACTGATGCCCTCGAGTCCTCAATTCCCCAATCCTGGGAAAAAGACTGAGAGCATTGACCCTATCCATGCCTGTCATGATCTTACATACCACTACAAGGTCCCCCCTTGCTCTAAAGAAAAAAGTCCTAGCTTGTCCAACCTCTCCCTCTAACTCAGACCATTGAGTCCAAGCAATATCCTTGTAAATTTCTTCTGCACTCTTTCCAGTTTAATAACATCTTTCCTATAACAAGGTGACCAAAACTGAACACAATATTCCAAGTGTGGCCTCGTCAACGTCCTGTATAACTGCCAACTTCTATACTCAATGCCTTAACTGATGAATGCCAGTATGCTGAAAGCCTTCTTCACTGCCCTGTCTACATGTGATTCCACTTTCAGAGAACTGTGAACCTGAAATCTAAGATCCCTCTGTTCCAGTACACTCCTTAAGGCCCTACCATTCACCATGTAACTTGTACCTTGATTTGACTTTCCAAAATGCAAGATCTCACACTTATCTATATTAAACTCCATTTGTCATTTCTTGGCCCACTTCCCCAGCTGACCAAGATTCTGCTGCAATTTCTGATAACGTTCCTTACTGTCCACGACACCACATATTTTAGTGTCATCAGTAAACTTACTAATTGTGCCTTGTACATTCTCATCCAAATCATTGATATGGATAAAAAACAGTAATGGGCCCAGCACTGACCCCTGAGGCACTACACTAGTCACAGACCTCCAGTCCGACAAGTATCCTTCTACTATTACCCAGTGCTTCCTACCATCAAGCCAATTTTGAATCCAATTTACCAGCTTGTCCTGGATTCCATGTGCTCTAACCTTCTAGAGCAGCCTACCCTGTGGAACCTTATTAAAGGCCTTACTGAAACACATATAGACTTTGTCTACTCCCCTGCCCTCATCAACCTTCCAGGAGATTTAATCAAAGATCTCTAACAAATTTGTGAGGCATGATCTCCCACTTACAAAGCCATGCTGACTACTCCTAACCAACTCTGACTTTCCAAATGCATGTATATCTTATCTCTCAGAATCTTCTCAAGTAACTTACCCACTATAGATGTTAAGCTTACTGGTCTGTAGTTCCCAGGCTTTCTTTTTTATAGACCTTCTTGAATAATGGCACAGCATTCACTACTGTCCAGTCTTCGGGGACTTCACCCGTGGCTATTGATGCTGCAAAATATCAGCCAGGGCCCCCGCAATTTCTTCTCTAGCTTCTTGCAGTGTTCTTGGATATATCTGGTCAGGACCAGGAGATTTATCCACCTTCATACATTCTAATATGTCCAAAACCTCCTCTTCTGTGACATGGATTGTATCCAAGATATCACCACTAACTTCCCCAAGTTCCCAAGTCTTAATGTCTTTCTCCACGGTAAACACAGGAGAAATATTCTTTGAGAACCTCACCCATTTCCTGCAGTTCTACACATATATGTCCACTTTGGTCCTTGAGGGGCCCTATTCTCTCTCTCTAGTTTTCCTTAAGATTTCAAGCCTCCTTTCAGGAGTAGAATCTGCCATTCTTATCTGGCCAGGCCTGGCCTACATGTATCTCCAGTCCCATAACAATGTGGATCACTCAGGGATAGACATTTAAATGTAGGCCTAGCCAGTGATGAAGGACTTTCCTGAAGAAGGGCTTATGCCCGAAACCTTGATTCTCCTGTTCCCTGGATGCTGCCTGACCTGCTGCGCTTTTCCAGCAACACATTTTCAGCTCTGAAGACTACAATCTAGCTTTGTTTCATTTTGTCATAACTAAATAATGTTTTTAATACTACTTGAATGATGAAGTAGTGTTTGATTTGTGACATCATGAACAATATCCACAATCCGCTGACCTAACTCTCTGGGATATATAATTAACCATTTCCACTAATGGTTAATTATATATGCAAGGAATTTTCTCTGGGAATCTCCCACTCCTGAACCATAATCTTGGCAGAGGTTCACTGGAGCTGGAAAAGCACAGCAGGTCAGGCAGCATCCGAGAAGCAGGAGAGTCGATGTTTTGGGCATAAGCAAGGACCTGACCTGCTGTACTTTTCCAGCGCCACACTTTTCGACTGATCTCCAGCATCTGCAGTCCTCACTTTCTCCTGTGAGATTGTGAATGAGATTTTGCCAAAGCTATTGTGCCTGAGAAAAAGACTCAGTGATGGTGCTGATCTGTGAATGATGCTTTTTTAAAAATTTTGCATGACACTATAATTATCTTGTACTTTCTGTAGATTTATAACATAGCAAATCCAAATTTATCCTTATAAATAGAACAGAAAATGATGAAAACATTCCACAGATTAAGCATCTGACGATACAAAAAATGGTTAGAGAGGAATCTTATACGGCAGTGAACAGTGTGAGCTATGGCGAGAGTTCTGGGAGAATCACGTGAGGGGTCCAGCAAGGCATTTCTCGACATCAGCAGCAACTAGCTGCATTTTCCGTCAGACTTGCGGATGTCACATTGAAATTCTTGCTAGACAGTGGTGAAATGCCTATTAATTATTACTTGTAATCGACCTCATTAACTGCATATCTCACCTCTATAATATGCTGCTTTCTCTCCTCCGATCCATCACGAGGAAACTGGTCATTGAAAATTTCCAACCTGGAAGTCAGAGCAGACACCTGGTGACTCTAGCTTTCCATTTACCGTCTTGACCCTATGTTGGACCCCTGGCAACCACATTTCAGGCATACTCCAGAGAACTAGCTGTACTACACTGCCTCCCACTTCTGTGCTTTAAAGCTGCATTTAGGGGCACACTGACGACCAGCATTGAAAGGCTATTGCAAGGATTTTGCTCACAGGGCCAGGCATCCAGCTCACAGATTGGATCAGGCTGCATCTCATGGCTGCTCACTTGCTGTCTTAGATCTTACTCACCATGAACCTACCTGGATGCTTATAGCATCCTTCCATTGCCTTGACTTCTTTCAGCATCTTGTAACTCTTGACCGAGCTACTTGGCTCACTCTACTTGCCTTGCTGTTCAGCACAGACAGAAAGTCAGGAAGCTAGTCATGAAAACAAATCAAAGAACTGCACATGCTGAAAATCAGAAACGAAACAGAAATTGCTGGAAAAAGTCAGCGAGTCTGGCAGCATCTGTGGTGAGCAAGCAGAGTTAACATTTCGGGTCCAGTGACCCTTCTTCAGAACTGATTTAACTAGGAAAGGTTGGCAAATATGCTGAAGATGGGGTGGGAGGAGAAAGTATGGAGTAAATGATAGTTGGAGATGGACCCCAGAGAGACAGAAAAGTAGTTGGTCAGACAAAGGATGGGTAACAGTCAGCCTGTGAGAATGAATAGCTGCTAATTGGAATCCTCAGTAGATGTCAATGAGTTGTTTATGGCAGACAGTGATGACAAGGCCCAGTTTGTGCGGATTGTGGTAAGGACATGGATGAAAGTATTGAACTCAATATTGATCTCTGAAGGCTGCCGGGTCCCCAAGTGGAAAATGAGGTGCTGTTCTTCTAGTGTGTGCTGAGCTTTTTTGGAGCACTCCTGCAAGCCTGATGCAGAGATGTTGCCCAGGGAACATAGTGGTGAGTTGAAATGGCAGGCAACCGGAACAGGGTCATTATTACTGATGGAAAGTAGATGTTCTGCAGCTTGGTCATGTACTGGTCAGAATCCTCTCCTGTAGGGAGCAAGGAGCCAAATGTTGGACAGCCCACCACCTTTATTGGCTCTTTTCTGACCTATTGTGGACTGTTTTCTCATGGAATGAGAGAAAGGGAGAGATTGAGTGAAATGATTGTAATTGGCACAGCTGTATTGAAGTGTCCTGAGTGAGTGAGTAGGAAGTGCAGAAAAGGGTTAAGAGAGGTTGAGTTTGGGGTATGTGAGAGCAAATGAGAAAAAAATGTTGCATTTAATAATGAGAAGGATAGCATATGAGCCTTAGTGGCAGGTAGGTAGAGTAGCAGGGAGAAGATGGTGACACTTACCCTGGCTGACCACAGAAGGTCTTTCTACATTGCTGGCATTCCTGCAGTTTGCTGAGATTGCAATGATCCAGGTGAGAATCTTGGATCAGGCTGGCACGGTCAGGTGGCATAGCCTCCTCTGCCTGTCTTGGGGGAAGAGGATGTCTCTCTATACCACTCCATCCACTAGGATCTCTAGGTGCCTGTCCACAAAGCAAGGTGTCAATTTTCCTTTATTTGCCACATCCTGGGCAAATGTCACAAACCACGCAGGGCAACTCCAGACTTGTGTGCATATCCAGGGATACTACAGTCATTTTGAAGATGGTGCCATCACCAGGGATGACAGTCTGTTCTGGAAGCTAAGTGCTTCTGAGTACAATGTCTGGTATAGTTGGGCTAGCATCGGACATGGGGGTGACATGGGGCAAGGGTGAGTTTGGGGTGATAGTACAAGAAAGCCTGTTAGCCCTAAAACAGAGAAGCCCTTTGTGAAACTTGACGAAAATGACACAGACAAAGAAATATTTCACGTTGGTAGCCACAGTACAGTGATTTTCAGATTTCTTATTGTTGGGAGCAAATAGGGAAGATGTGATTAGTTTTCTGAAATATGTCATGAATCACATCAAAAACACTTTTTGCAGCTACAGATGGAAACTCTTAGTTTTAGAGCCAAGTAACATTTTTATGACCCAGTCTATAACTCCTTCTGATTCTCCCATTGTTTTGCTGCCTAAAATATCTGTTGACTGTAGCTAACTGGCCTCACTGGCTCCCTTATTTAAAAAAAACACAATCAAAAGGAAATTAAAATTCTGGATAATCTGAAAATGTTGTCACAACCAAACTGGAAAATTATTTATGATGGTTTATAAATAGTAAACATTTGAATGAAAAGAATTGATTTTAAATATTACCTTATATTTACTGATGGGCTATTTTGCTACCTAATTATATCAAGATTATTATAAATTTACATATTCCTTAAGTGGTCGCAAATATAAAAATGTCCTATGAATAATGATTGTAGCCTGTAATGTACAGCACAAAATTGTAGCAATTAGCTTATTTTGATTAATATATTGTTATAATTACTTTAGAATCAAGAAAGTTGATAGAGGTATTAAGTAATTAAACTCCCTCCCATTTTAGACTGAACATTGGTGATCCAGGTTGGATCACACATGTTGACCATTTCATTAGCTGTTAACAATATTTGGTCAATAAGGAGGAACAAATCTTACTTCATGGCAGAGAAAAACAGCAGAGTTTAGAATGTCAATAGGCTAATAGAAACAATGCAATACTCTTTTAACCATAATGAATATATACACAAATAGATGACACCGGTCATTTCAAATAATATTTCCTTGTTTTATTGATGAAGACTGACTAACCACCTTGTTATTTTTCCTCTCCTAGCTGTCTCAGCTTATTGTTAATACTGGAGGTGTGGCTGCTGTCATTGATTATATCGGTGATTCCAAAAGCAATGTCAGGCTGCCTGGTATTATGATGCTTGGTTATGTGGCAGCTCACTCAGAGAACCTGGCAATGGCAGTGATTGTCTCCAAGGTTAGAGCCTGGTTCATTATCTGTGTATTACCATTACAATGACGCCCTAGAATAAGGACTATAAATTAATCTAGCTGCAAAGCATATTGGAGTGCAGTGGTATATTGATTTGCTGGTTAGTACTCCCAGAGGAATTGAGGTTGCAGATGTACATTCTACAATACTCATTATTTTGTTTATTTCTATTTCAGGAAGAAGGAGGTTTATTTTATTTTAATTTAATGCAGAATGTGTCAAAGTAAATCTCAATTATGACTTTTAATTTAAATATATTTATCATGGTAATTTGTGCTTTGAATAAAATTTGATACAGTAGTCTTCAAGGTTTTTTGCTAGTGTTGTGATGTGATATTTAATTATACCCCTATCCACCCCTCCCCTAGTATTGTTGCTTCACCTGATTACAGATCCAGGTCTCATTGCCAGATCGAGGTGCAGCGTATGTGTAAATACTTGCTATTATTTTAGAAAAATGTAATCATTATGAGAAAGAGATTTTACTTCAGTGATCTTCTCTCTCCATCCTGTATTAGTATCTTATCTCTATTCATCCTGTTTTTATTGACAGCTCAGCCAAGATCAAAAGTATATTACATCGTGGGTGCAAATATATATGTATGCAATGAGCTGGTATTTCAACCAAATTACCTTCAAGAAATTCTTGCTAAAATAATTTATTAGTTATTGATTTTGTTTTTAGAGCTGTTTTGGGCTTGACTCGGTGATGTCAATGGTGAAAAATTAAACTTCTTCCACTTTTGACACGAGTTTACAGTTTTTAACTAACAATTGTATTGTTAGCATTCATTCTATTTTTACAAATGGATTACCAACAGTTAAATAATTCTAAATCATAAACCTCGACTCTGATGTCAGCTTTAAGCACTACTACAGAAAGAATGACTAAATGGTTAGCACAAATCCTTTTACACTTCTGAACAATGTATTTTAATCTTTGACCCACAGAAGGTTACACCCTTTTGCATCAGTGTGAATTTTTCTCCGTATTAACCCAGGCATTCTTAGGGCCTCTCTAAGTGAGTCTGTTGTTTTGTGATGTAGATCAGCACCCACTAAAAAGTGTGATTCCATTTAGGAACTTCAGAGCTGTAAGAGTTTGACAAAATTCATCCCATTAGTCTTTGCTGGATTTGTACAAGGCTCTGTAAATGAAAAGACAGTCTGAAAATACACTGTGCAATTTAGCTCTGGCTCGTAAAATAAATTTCTTTACCTATAATTAATCATTTTTTACATCTGATATTCATTGAAACTGTTAGTTACAAAGCCCATTTTTCAGGCTGCAATACTTCACAACTTAGTTAATGCCAATTTGAAAATCATTCATGCTTTAAACAGGGTGAAATTACTCTGCTCGTTTCTATTTTGTCAAAAATGTTCTGCTGTTGATCGGTCTGGTTCAACTCAGGACTAACAAAACAAATTCAAACAATGGCAGGCAGCTTCAAGTATCAGGCAACCCTTTTATTGCCACTCTCAAAAGATCAATTTGGAATTTCATATTATTGGCCTTCCAAAAGTGTGACCAGCCTAACAAAGAAATTTTCATTCTTATTTTATATGTATAATTTCAAGAATACTTGCTTGCTGCACTAAGTGAAGTATTAATAAAACTTGAAATAGTCTGTTGGACATGTTGTAACTAGCAATCTAATAAGGTAATATGAGTTGTCAAAATGAGCTATGATTAGACACAGAAGTTGGACTTGGCATCCTATAAAATTTGTAGAATTATGGGAAAATATTTAAAACATTAAGCTCTATTTTGTAGAAAGTTGAAAAATACTACAGATGTAATCATGTAATTTTATCAAACAGATGGACTATTAATCTATGTCTCCACATTAAGCAGTGGTGGAACTTGTGTGCATATAGATCTTCACCTTGCCATTAATTATTACAGCACAAAATGAATAGCGATTTGTTTTTGAGTTAATTATTACTATTACAATTTGCATCTTGTTGAGAGATTGATACATATAAGTCAATTGTAGTTTTAAATTAGAATTGTTTAGCCCTGCAGTTAAGAGTTTTGGTCAAAAATATTTTGAAGACTATTTAAATTCAGCTGGTTACATTAGCAATTGTTTCATTAAAACAAAATTCTCAAAACATATATGAAAGTATAGTCAAATTTACAATACTGTTGTCAATCATAATTAATTTTGATTTAACAATAATATAATTTAAGGCTAAAATAAAAGAATCACCATTTTCCTTCAGTGGTTACTTTGTTCAGTCTGGCATTTTAGACTATCAGGGCTGCCAAAATAGAAAGGTCACACTGTAATGTTAGACAAAGAACTGGTGAGATGCCCTAAGCATATATATCCCAATTATCTTTCCACAGCAGCGTGTTTCTAATAAAATATAATTGTTCTATTCCTCATTATTAAAATAGATTTTTGTCATTTTTGTGCCAGATACAAACATGCCTTTGATCTGGTTTTAAACATGGAAACAACATTTAAGAAAAATAATTCATTGTTATGTTCAAAACTGAACAAAGTAACTGTTTAGAAGTGTCATTTAATTTTTACATGTTATAGTTTGAGATGAACTGCAACTTCCCTTAAGATGTATCACTTCTCAATTTTTGTGTATTTTCCACAGTAGATATTGTACTGGTGATATGCGTAATGGAGCTTCAAGCTAAGGATTTCACTATCCTTGACATTCTGTCAAACTGAAAAAATGCCGGCTCTAATACACTGAACAGCTGTGTGCTGAACTGCTCTTTCACCCATTAGGAAGATGTGTAGTGTAGAAATAAAGAACTGTATTTTTCCCCTCTAAAATTGCTTATTAGTATAAGCCTATCACATGTACTGTCTCTGACTAAGACTGCATGCTTCTGATCAACACTACAGGGGGTGCCTCAGTTGGCTATCTGCCTGTCAGAAGAACCAGAAGACCACATTAAGGCAGCGTCTGCTTGGGCCCTGGGGCAGATAGGAAGACACACTCCAGAGCATGCACGTGCTGTTGCTGTGGCAAATGTTCTGCCAAAGCTCCTTGCACTCTACATGCAGACTGGAAGCTCTGAAGACCTTCAGATTAAGGTAAAACATGCATCATGGCTGTCACTTTTGATCCCACTTGCAAATAGAGTGCCAAATTTAGCTATAAAGCAGTTAAGATTTTTTTTCTCTTTTATCTCCTATTTAAAGATTAGGAAAGCTTACTATTCAGATGATAATGAATTATCTTTTACTTTTTTTTAAACTTTGTGATTCTTACATATTTTAAATAATGTACAGTCTTTTTGTAAAGAGAAGTGGAAAAAATAAGTATTTAAACAGTTCTTTATATGGGTGGTCTTTTAGGAAATTGATTTTAAAGTGTGTATTAATGCTGAATTATCTCTAGTAACAAGAATTAATCCTGATCTCCTGTCAATAATGTTTACCTAGGGGATAATAGCTGGCTTGAAATGTGTCACAGTAGAGAGCTAGATGATGTCATAAACCATGAAAGTGAAGCTCAAGTGGTTAATTACAGAATTTCTATTCCCTAGACATAACCTGGTTAACGAAATGCAAGCCAGCTGTTCTGTTATAAACCTCATTTTTCTGAGAATCCTTGTGATTTCTGGAAATTGTGGTAAAATAAGATGACAGAAAACATTTCATATCTATTAAAGTAGAAGATACATCGTTTATCTCTATGTCTAACCCTTTTCACATAATCATATCCCTTCAGCATTGTTCTTGACTGTGTTAAACACCACGTGATTAATTTTAGTAATTGTTACTTTATTATTTAAGTTTTTGAAAAATTGAACATGTAGTAAAAATGTTTTGTTTATACGATGATGTAAATTGTATTTTGTGCATTACCATGGTCTTGAACCTATCACAATAACATATAAGCATGTTACTCATTTACTCACTTATTGTGCTTATCACTGGGATCAGTTCATTGAGTGAACATTGTATCCAGTGAGAGCTCAGCATGTTTGCTGTTGACCACCTTTGTTTTATAATTAATCATGTGGTAATTGAAGAAGGTGTTATGAAGTGCACTGCTGTATGTTTTTGAGAGTCATACTTGAATGATGAGTTTTACTAGAACATAATACTATCTAGTATGGATTATAACATAACTAGTCATCTTAAACTAGTCATTAGAAGCATACCAAATGAAAATTTTTAAACTGGGTACATTGCATACATTTAAAGACTACAGGTTCTCTCCAACTATTATATTTAGAGCAAGTAGAAAAACACTGTTGATTTATAGATAAAAATCAGTTGACTACTTGTACTGCCATTAGTTGATTTTTCGAAAATGTCTTCATGCTGGTAGGATGAAAGGGCATATACTTGATTGTCCAGACAGCTTTTATGCATTTGATGACCAATTAAAGCACATCAAGCTGGAAGTGCAGATTCTTTAAAGAAACTGCATTCACTCTGTTGGGCTGCATAAACAATAGTTCATTACAATAAAAGGTACCTGCACAATGTTGCGTTTCCTATTTTTATTCTTGTAAATGACTTTATACCTAATTGAAATAATGAGTTGACAGAAAGTCATTGCAAAATGTTCCTCTGTTCTTGTGTTAACAATTGAGAAATTAATGTATACAATGTGGAATCATCTGTATGGTTCAGCCAATGAGTTTACAGCTGGATGAAAACAATTTTAAATGATATTGTGAAGAAGGCTGCAAAAACAGTTCACAGTTAGGACATTCAGAAACTAATTTTGATAATATTAGCAAACAAATATTTTCTTTTTCATATGATACTATGCTATTAACAGACATTTTAAAGGAGTACTTCTGTGAAAAAAAGATGCGAATGTCATGTGGCGGGAACCTGCTCAGCAGTGGAGCCCTTGACCTTGGAACTTTGAATGGGTGATGCTGAGGACATTTGTGTGTGGGTGGCCATGACATGTTCCTTGATTTGAACTTCCTAGGATTGGAAGGGAACAGGCAGAATTTTGATACAGGGACCAGTCACCTGTGGAGTGGAGAGATAAATGGGAAGGGGTGGGGCTGGGGAGAAGGTAGCAAAGAGTGCAATAGATGGATGGGGATTGGGATGAAGGTGGTAGGTCAGAGAGGAGGGTGGAGCAGATAGGAAGGAAGATTGGCAGGTAGGGCAGATCATGAAGATGGTGCTGAGCTGGAAGGTTGGAACAGGGGTAAGGTGGGGGGAGGGGAAATGAGGAAACTCGTGATGTCCACATTGATGCCCTGGGAATGAAGTGTTCCGAGGCGAAAGATGAGGTGTTCTTCCTCCAGGCGTTGGGTGGTGAGGGAGTGGCGGTGGAGGAGGCCCAGGACCTGCATGTCCTTGGCAGAGTGGGAGGGGAAGTTGAAATGTTGGGCCACGGTGCGGTGGGATTGATTGGTGCGGGTGTCCTGGAGCTGTTCCCTAAAGCGCTCTGCGAGAAGGCATCCAGTTTCCCCAATGTAGAGGAGTAATGGATACAATAAATTACATTGGTGGATGTGCATGTGAAACTTTGATGGATGTGGAAGGCTCCTTTTGGGGCTTTGGATGAAGGTGAGGGGGGAGGTGTGGGCACCGGGTTTGCAATTCCTGCAGTGGCAGGGGAAGGTGCCAGGAGGGGAGGGTGGGTTGTTGGAGGGGACGTGGACCTGACCAGGTAGTCGCGGAGGGAATGGTCTTTGCAAAAAGCAGAAAGGGGTGGAGAGGGAAATATATCCCTAGTGGTGGGGTCCGTTTAGAAATGGCGGAAATGTCGGTATATGATGTGGTTTATGCAAAGGTTCGTAGGGTAGAAGGTGAGGACCAGGGGGGTTCTGTCCTTGTTAGGGTTGGAGGGGTGGGGTTTGAGAGCGGAGGTGCAGGAAGTGGATGAGATGCGTTGGAGGGCATCTTCAACCACCCCCCTAGTCTTCTCCTGCAAGGGACAAGAGGGCAAAAGATGTTGATGCTACAGTGAAAATGGCAGGGGATGAGCCTTGAGGGGAGGTGAATGCAGTAGTTAATTCACCACTTCCTTCAAGGCTCATCCCCTCCTATTGTAACTTAGCAGGGACAGAAGTGTGGCACTTACCCTCCTGAAGTTGAGGTCTTTAACCTTGTTGTAGCAATGCTGGCTGTTCCTCTGTACTGAAGATATTGTCCTGACCAGGGTCATGACCAGGAGCAGGTGCCAAATACTGGTTGCTTGACCTTCTCTGGTGCTTCAGGAAGAAGACAGTCCTCCTCCACACCACCCCATCCATGACGACCTCCAGGACCCTGCCATTGATGTTCACACATCTTCAGAACTACTGTCTTTCAACAAGCCGGGCAGGCACAGCTTCCTTTTAAAGATGGTGTCAACACTAACAATGCCAATCTTTTGGAAAATATCTGGTGGTTGGTGACTTCTTCCAGAAGTGGCAGCTGGCAGAATGGAGCTAGAATCTGCTGAGAGGTGAGGTAGGATATTTCTGATGAAGGGCTTATGCCCGAACATCGATTCTCCTGCTCCCCGGATGCTGCCTGACCTGCTGTGCTTTTTCAGTGCCACACTCTTGACTCTGATCTCCAGCAACTGCAGTCCTCACTTTCTCCGAGGATGTTAAGAAGGTAATAAAAACAGACGTTGCTGGAAAAGCTCAGCAGGTCTGGCAGTGTCTGTAAAGAGAAATCAGAGTTAACGTTATGGGTCCATTGACCCTTCCTCAGAACTCCTTAATGTTCTGACGAAGGGTCACTAGATCCGAAAAGTTATCTCTGATTACGCTTCACAGATGCCATCTTTTATGCCTTTTACTTGGACTCACTTCTCAATTCTAAACTGGGTGTTATGTTACTTTCTTCTCACATTTAATAACTAATAAGCTCACTCTTCTGTCATCTCAAAGCCTTGTTAAATTGGCTCTTTTTAAAATACACATTCGGGGGATCTAAGATGGCGGCGATCTGAGAAGATCACACTGCAGAGCTTTGCATCGCAGCAGGAGCAGGACAGTCCTTTAACCCACCCAACCCAGGTCATCAGGGTTTCTTGGGGTGTTGGAAAGATTGTGGAGCCCCAAGAAACATTTAAAAATTGACTTACCTGTATTTTCAGCTGTCCAGAAAAGGGAGGAGGAGCATCTGAGGCCAGGCCTGCAGCTCAGCCTGCAGCAGCCTTGGAGCCGATTACTCTCCAGGACCTGGTAAACCAGCTCTCGAAATCTCGCGAGATGTTGGAGAAACGGATTGAAGAGAAGCTGTTTCCAGTCTCTCTCATGCTGCAGAAGCATGAGCAGCAGCTGGGAGACCTAGAGAAGAGGACGGATGAGGTGGAGCACAGGGTCACAGTGGTGGAAGCTGATGCCAGTTCATTCAAGGAAGAGATTCAAGCCCTGAAGACACAGGTACGTAATTTGCATGACCAAGTGGATGATCTTGAAAACTGGGACAGGAGAAAAAACATTCGGATCATCAGTCTGCCTGAGGGTAAGGAAGGTGAGCGGCCTGCGGAATCTGTTGAAGATTGGCTTCCGAAATTCCTTGACTTGGAGACTGGCATGAGAGGATTGAAGATCGAGAGGGCTCACCGGGTCACAGCACGGAGGTTGGGTCTGGGTGAAGCCCTCGTCCTTTCCTCGTGCGGTTCCATCATTACCGGGATAAGGAGAGAGTCATGGACTCCAGACTCCAGGGGAAGGATCCAAAAGCCCTAATTTACGAGGGGTCTAAGATCATGTTTTTTCAGGACTTTTCTGCGGTGGTGATCCAGAAACGAAAATCGTATGATGGTGTCAAGAGAAGATTGAAGGAGCTTGAGATTCAGTACTCCCTGAGATATCCGGCAGTGCTTCGGATCACCTTTGATGGATCCATGCATCTCTTTGACACATCGGAGAAGGAAAGAGACTTTCTGGACAAACTAACCTAATTTAAACAATTGTAGTATGTATAAATATTGTTGCTTGGGTATGTATTTATCATTCTGTAAAAGAAATGGAGGAAATCCGGTTGGAGCTTTGTTTTTCCCTTTTTTTTCCTCTATTGATAATAATTTGGTTCAAACTATGTCTTGGCGGTGGTTAAGATGTACATTTTAAATTTCTAAGTTAGGACATACCAAAGGATGGGTGGGGTATTTATTCCCCCTTTTTTTATAAAAGAATGTTTTTTTATTCATATTGATATTCCATGGGGTGTTTATTCTTTTTAGCTTGTGCTTGCGATGCGGCTCTAGCTGGGAGAAGTGAAGGTGGTTGAGATGGTTAGATGCCTATTTATGGGCAGTTCGGGACGGGTAGTTGCCCCCTCCGGGCAGGGGGTGAGTTCCCCTACTCAGCACTATTGGCGTTTTATATGTTGGTTTGTTTTCTAGTTTGTTGTTTTTTATTTTTATTAATTTTGTATGTTTGTTAAATGTAGTGGTTTTAGTTTATGTATTTTTTACATTTAGTGAACCATGCGACACTAAGGCTCAGCAATTTGTGGTTTGGGTTCCTCCTCTCTGGAATTTAAATGTAATTGCAGAAGATTATGGCTAATGATTTGATTAAATGGTGTACCTGGAATATCAAGGGAAGTCACTCACCAATTAAGAGGAAGAAGGTACTCTTGAGTCTTAGAAAGGAGAAGGTGGATATTGCTTTGTTACAGGAGACACATTTGAATGACAAGGAGCATCTGAAATTACAGCAGAATGGCTTTGACCGAATTTATTTTTCATCATTTAATACCAGAAGTAGGGGAGTGGCTTTATTGGTAAGGAAAAATCTCTCATTTAAATTGTTGGAATGTGTTAAAGACACATATGGGAGGTTTGTAATTCTTAAAGCCTTGATAAATGGGGAAGAGTATGGCATTTTAAATGTTTATTGTCCCCCAGCTCATCCTCTTAAATTCTTGGTAGATGTTTTTTCTAAACTGATAAGTCTCCAGTCTCGGCACATCATTATAGGGGGAGATTTTAACTGCCTCATGGACCCCACAGTAGACAGGTTGCCTAAAGGTCCCTCATACCCTCTGCACAAACTAAACAGTTATTGGGTTTGTGTGGGGAATTAGGATTGGTGGACGTCTGGAGGTGTCTCCACCCTACAGGTAGGGATTTCACATTTTTCTCCAATCCACACAGATGTCACACGAGGATTGATTTTTTTCTGACCCCTGCGGTAACTCTGGATCTGGTGGCATCCTGTACGATTGGTAATATTGCCATCTCTGATCATGCTGCAGTGTACCTCATGGTTAAAATTAAGGATGTTACAGTGGATGCAAAGTACTGGCGAATGGACCCCTTTATTCTCATGGACAGCAAGTTTGTGGAGTATTTCTCTAGGGAACTTTGGGCATTCCTAGACATCAACATAGGCTCTGTTGATAGCTCATCTGTTCTCTGGGAAACTGCTAAAGTGTATGCCAGAGGGTTAGTTATTTCATATTTCACAAGTAGGAAGCAGCAGAAGGGTGAGCAGCAACGTCTCCTTGAAGCACGGTTGAAAGTAGCCAAGAAGGCCTACTTTGACAGACCCTCGTTGGTCAAACTACAGAGGATTACGGCACTGAGGTCTGCACTAAATTCCGTGCTCATGCAGACAGCAAAGAAGGAGCTGGCTTTTGCAAAGCAAAGGTTATACGAGCATGGTGACAAGCCAGGCAAATACTTAGCATACCTTGCCAGAAAGAGGAGTGCCCCACAAACCATTACAGCGATTAGGGAAGGGTCTGGGAACCTAATGTGATTCTAAAAAGATTAATGTGGCATTCCAGAGATTCTACTCTAAGTTATATCAGTCTGAGAATTGTGAGGAGAGGCAGGCCAAAATGGAATCCTTTTTTAGAGATCTGAAGCTCCCAGGTGTGACTCCCGAACAACAGTCATTTCTCAATGTCCCATTATCAGAGCAAGAAGTGCAGGAAGCTGTGAGGCAGCTTCAGAGTGGAAAGGCGCCCGGTCCTGATGGACTTCCCAGTGAATTCTATAAGGAATTTATAAGAATACTGTCAGGCCCGATGCTGAATATGTTTAATGATTGATACAGTCGTGTTTGTCTCCCACCGTCTCTGAGAGAGGCCAATATTTCACTTATCCTTAAAAAAGGCAAGGATCCGGAAGACTGTGCTTCATACAGGCCCATCTCACTCTTAAATGTGGACTTTAAGATCCTCTCTAAGGCTCATGTGTTAAGGCTGGAGACTGTGTTACCCTCTAGTTTAAAGAGGATCAAACGGGCTTCATAAAGGGTCGCAGATCCTCCAATAACGTTAGGAGGCTGCTTAACGTAATTCAAGCATGCCAACAGCAGTCAATACAGGGATTGGTGATTTCTTTAGATGCAGAGAAGGCATTTGACCGAGTTGAGTGGCCGTACCTTTTCTATACTCTAGACCGGTTTGGTCTGAGCGAAGTTTTCATAAGATGGGTTAAGGTTCTCTACAGTGTACCTCTCGCTGCGGTCATTACCAACGGGGTACGATCAAGCAATTCTAATATTTCTAGGGGCAGCCGGCAGGGCTGTCCCCTTTCACCATTACTTTTTACGTTGGTGATTGAACTGTTGGCAGAGGCCATTCGTGGGGATCTCAATATATCAGCTTCAGAAGTGGGGTCAAAATTACATAAGATCTCGCTGTATGCAGATGATGATCTAATTTTCTTGACAAATCTAGCATCTCAGTGCCTTGCCTGATACAATGCATTCACGCTTTTGGCGCTTTTTCAGGGTATAAGATTAATTTTGCTAAATCAGAGGCTATGCCTATGGGTGGCCTTACGAAAGAGTTGGCTCTTGAGAGTGACTATAGATTGCCATTTAGGTGGTCACAGGGGGGGTTTGTGTATTTGGGCATATTCATTACTCCAGTTCTGGATTGGCTGTTGAAAGCCAATTTTACTCAATTATTTGAAAAAATTAAACAAGATCTCCAAAGATGGGAGGCACTTCCAGTCTCATGGTTGGGTCGGATAGCGCTTATTAAGATGAATATTCTCCCTTGCTATACCCTATACGGATGCTCCCCCTGATTTTCAATAAACAAACACTCAGGAGACTGAACGGTTGGTTCAGCTCCTTTATGTGGCACCATAAACGGCCCCTTATTAAATTAGCCAAACTGCAGTTGCCTCACAGATTGGGAGGAGTAGACCTTCCGGACATTAAAAATTACCAATTAAGCTCGCTTTTGACCTACGCAAGTGATTGGGTTTGTGGGGAGCCTCTTTCAATATGGCTAGATATCGAAGTCTCCCAGGCAAGATGTCCCCTTACCAGTTTGCTGTTTTTGGACAAGGTGAGGAAAGTTAGGGAATATTGCCATAACCAAATAGTCATCAATAGCATGGAGGGCAATTCGGCAGAGGTAAGGTAATATTGGCAAAACATCTTTGTTTACACCTTTAGTGGGTATGCCGAGTTTTCAACCAGGTCTGATAGATTCAGGATTTAAACGTTGGGCAGCTAGGGGTATATCTTGCATGGGTGATTTATTTGAGGGAGATGTAATGATGTCCTTCGATCAGTTAGTACGGAAGTACAAGTTATCTAATAGAGACCTCTTTCGTTTTTTTCAAGTTAGGGATTTTATTCAAAAAAGGACCACACTTTTGACTGATCCCTACAAATCTGACATCGAAAGAGGGGTACTAAGGGCTAAGAGTACACTCTCTGTCAGTACTCTCTATCACCAATTGGGGGGGTGCCACCTCAGATGAGTCTAATCGACTCTGCAAAATGTGGGAAAGAGAGCTGGGTGTTGAAGTTTCTTCAGAGGCATGGGAGGATATTTGGGAGAATGCAAGGAAGACATCAATTTGCTATAGGACCCATGCTTTACGGTTGAACATTTTCCACAGGGTCCACTTAGCCCCAGACCGTTTGTCAAAATTTAAACCAGGGATATCTTCAGCATGCCCCAAGTGCAAGGTCTCAAGGTCTGTACGGGTACTCTTACCCATTGTCTTTGGTCTTGTGACAGGCTTCAAACATATTGGAGCGCTGTGGTGGGTGCAATGGAGAGGATTTTAGGTGTAGGGGTGGAGAAGGACCCTATTTCGCTCCTTTTTGGGCCTACCCATTGTATTTTCTGCTGACTCGCATAAGGCAAAACTTTTCAATATTCTTACATTCTGTGCAAGGAAGAATATCTTGCTAGGTTGGATATCAGAAAACCCCCCCAGGCCTTGTTGGGTTGGTGGAAGATTGTTATGGAGCATATTTCCCTGGATTTTCTCACAAATATGGTACACCACAAAACTGATAATTTTTACAAGACATGGCAACCCTTTTTGAAATACCTGGACGCAGATTTATCTGCCACACTAACAAGGGCTTTTATATAGCCGTAACGATTGTGTTTCATGAGTCCAAAATCCAGGGAGGAGGAACTGTGAATGTATGAGTGTTTTGTTTGGCTGGGCTGAGTTATTACTATTTATTTGTTTGTTGTTAGGTATTTATTTAGTTAGTTAAATAACTAGTTTAGGTTTTTTTTTAATTTTATACTTCTCTATATATGTTTATACATTTATATAGGAGGGTGGGTTGGGGAATTGTTTTTATTATTTAGGTTTAGTTTTGTACTATTTTTATACTGTTTTGAATTGCATTGTTTTGTATTTGTTGTAATATTTAAAAATCTATTTTTTCTTAATAAAAACATATAATTAAAAAAACACATTCATTTGGTCTGGGAGAAAGGTAAGAACAATGGAGGAGATTCTTTCTAAATTATTGTTATGATCAACCAACAGGGTGAGTGAATAAAGAAGGGGAGCCAATTTATCCCTCCTCATGTAGGAGCTTAACAATGTAAGCTATCCCTTTCAAACTGTAGTAAATTTGGGAAACTTGATTGGGGTCTGGTTGTAAGAAATTAGGGGCTTGTAGTCGCAGTTTGAATGCATAGATACAATGAAAGAATTAGAGTGGGTAACTTTGTCACTTTGAAGCTAAATTTTGAAAGAAACTGCCAAAGGCTGACTTGATTTTTCACTGTTACAGTATAGAGGTTTCTGCATTCACCTTCCTGGGAGACATTAGGGACAGTTACCTGCGAGGATTTTAAAATTCTGTCACTTGAACAATTAAAGTGAAAAAAGTTCTAGCCTACTTTTATAATTCAAATACCCCATTTCTGGCAACATTGTGGTTAATCTTTTCTGAACCCTTTCAAATTTAATAATATGCTTCCTATAACAAAGTAATCTTGAAGAGGCCTCACCAACATCCTGTACAACCTCAACACCATGTCCCAACTCCGAAACTCAAATGTCTGAGCAGTGAAGGCAAAGGTGTTAAACAACTTAACCATCACTCTACCTATGATGTAAATTTTAACTAATTACGAACCTGAACCCCTCAGTGTCTGTCTGTTCTACAACACTACCCAGAGCCCTACCATTAATTGTATAATTCCTGTAGTTGTTTGTTTTACCAAAATACAATTCCTCACATTTATCCAAATTAAATTCTATCTGCCACTTGTCAGCCTATTGACCTAATTGATCAAGATTTCTTTGCAGTCTTAGATAACTTTCTTTACTGTCCACTATACCACCAAATTTGGTGTCATTTGCAAACTTACTAACATGCCTCCGATATTCTCATCCAAATAATTTATATAAATGACAAAGAAAAGTGGACCCAGTACCGATCCCTGTGGAATACAGCTGGTCATAGGCCGCCAGTCTGAAAGACAACCTTCCACTGCCACCCTCTCTGTCTCCTACCGTAAAACTAATTTTATATTCAGTTGGCAAACTCACCTTAAATCCCATGCAATCTAACTTTATTAATTAGTCTACCATGCATAACCTTATCAAAGACTTTACTAAAGTCCAAGTAAACAACATTTACCGCTCCGTCCTCCTCAACCTTTTTGGTCACTTCCTCAAAAAACTCAACATGTTTATGAAGCATGATTTCCTTCACACAAAACCATGTTGACTAACCCTAATCCTTGCTTGCCTTACCAAATGCATGTAAATTCTATCTTTCAGAAATACCTCCAACAACTTATCCACCACCAGTATCAGACTCACAAGTCTCCAGATCCCAGGCTTTAGCTTACAATCTTTCTAAAGTAAAGGCACAATATTAGTCACCCTCCAGTCCTTCAGCTCCTTACCCATGGTTATAGATAAATCAAATATTTCAGCCAGCAGCCCGACAATTTTCTCCCTAGCTTCCCACAACGTCCTGGGATACGGACGTCCAGCACTTTCTCTTCTTTAGTGTGAGCTGTTTTCAAACTACCAGTATGTATTTCCCTGAGTGCTTAGGCCTCCATTTCTTTCTCCACAATACAAACAGATGCAAAATATTAATTTAACATCCCTCCCATCTCCTAGATTCAACACAAAGACAAGCTCATTGATCTTTAATGTGCTGTACTCTCGCTCTAGTTGCCCTTTTATTCTTAATGTACTTGTAGAATCTCTTTGGATTATCCTTAACTATATTGGCCAAGACTATCTCATTGTCTTTTAATTTCCCTCTTAAGAATGCCCCTATTCATTTTATACTCTTCAACAGATTCATTCGATCCCAGTTGTCTATATCTAATTTATGATTCTTTTTATTCTTGACAAGAACCTCAATATCTTTATTCATCCATTATTCCCTGATTTTACCAGCTTAATCTTTCATTCTAACAGGAACATAATGTCTCTGAACTCTTGTTATCTCACTTTTGAAAGCCTCCCACTTGTCTGCCGTCCCTTTACCTGGGAACAGTGTACTCTAATCAACTTTTGAAAGTTCTTGTAGGAGTAAAAAATCAGAAGTCAATTACAAAAAAAAGTCAAGTTAAGTCAAATCAAGTTCAGTCAAATCAAATCAAGTCAAAGAATTCCAACAACTCCATTTGATTTTCAATAATGGGCAGCACGGTGGCACAGTGGTTAGCACTGCTGCCTCACAGCGCAAGAGACCTGGGTTCAGTTTCCGCCTCAGGTGACTCTCTGTGTGGAGTTTGTACATTCTCCCCGTGTCTGCGTGGGTTTCCTCTGGGTGCTCCGGTTTCCTCCCACAGTCCAAACATGTGCAGGTGAGGTGAATTGGCCATGCTAAATTGCCCATTGTGGTAGGTGTAGGGGTAAATGTAGTGGAATGGGTCTGGTTGGGTTGCTCTTCGGAGGGTCAGTGTGGACTTGTTGGGCTGAAGGGCCTGTTTCCACACTGTAAGTAATCTAATCTAATCTAAAGAATGCTAGAGGAACAGAGAGTAACCAGGATTAGACAGGTGGTCACATTAGCTAATGATTAAAAGCTGATCCACAAATCTCTAGTCTCGAAGATAGTCCTTCCCTTTACTTCCAACCAACTGAAAATAGTAAAGAGGCAGGGAAAATGATAGGAAACAGATCGCCCATGGGAAAGAGGGAAATGCAGCGACCCCTCATTAGGACAGAACGGTTGGTACTGAGATGGAAAATGAGTCCTACTGCATCCATCTTCAATTACTTAAGTAACCAGCTACCTTGAGCAACATGCCAATTAGGCATGCAGGCCACTGGAATGTTGGTGGAAATGATTTACAATGGGAACAGAAGGATGAAGAGCCCTTTTAAAGTGAAAGTCAGGAGGTTTAGAGGGGATTTAAAGAAAAATGTTTTCACCCAGAGGATGGTGGGTGTCTGGAATGCACTGCTTGGAATGGTCGTTGAAGCAGGTACATTCAAAGCTATGGGCCTAGCATGTGAAAGTGTGATTACTGTAGGTAGTAGGGTATCTTTGGTGGTACAGACACAATGAGCCTATGGACCTCTTCTGTACTGTATGATTTTGTGATTTATGATTTCAGATGGTGGAATCTCATAGCGGTCTGAGAGATGTAAGCAATGGTGATGCAGAATTAGACAAGAAGATTGGAAATGCCGTCTCAACGTTGGGAGCACATCACTCCATCTTTTATGCTTTTATACTTACATTTGGCACGACAAGTATGCAGGGTTAGTCGTGTTGGATGTTAGGAGAGTGAGTGAGGGAAGATGTTGCAGGCAATAGTGAGAATGGCAGAGCATGAACCTTGGTGGGAAATGGATGCAGTAGCAGAGATAGAGTGAGTGTGAGGCAGAGAGGAGTGTGGCACTTACCTTAGCATAACAAAGAATGGACGTTCCTCTGCACCATTGAAATGGCACTGACCTGGTTGGTGACCTTGGAATAGCTGCCAGGGTCTGTTTATGTGGCCGCCTCTGCCTGTCCTCCATGAAGAGGACTCCTCTCCTTCACTCCACCCTAACCTACAAGGCCTCCAAATCACTGTTGGAGAATCACAGTGCCATCTTCTTCTCTGACATGTTCATATTCTGACCATCACTGAGCAGGGCACCTTTGGAATGCTAGTGCTCATCTAGGTGAACAGAGGCCTTCTCACGATGGCATAGCCTTAAGACTATGGCAAAATGGGGCTCGAATTACATATGTGAGTTAGGGGCAGTGGTATGCATTAGTAAGGTATGGTGAGAGACTTCAGTAGACCCTGTGGTGAAAATCCCTCCAAAAACCATGACGCATCTCGGATGTGGCCATAAAAACATCAGGTTCAACACAGAGTTGCTAATGGCCTGGGCTCTGTGCTTACTGATTACATAAAGCAGACACAGAAACTGCAAGCAGGCTACTAATATTACTTTTACAGGCACTAAAGGTAGAGCAGTAACTTTATATTGGAACCTTACATGTTATAATGCCCTCTAACCATCCTTTAAGGTTTAATGCCTGTCTGGTCTGAGATCTGTTTAATAATGCAACATGAGCTGCTAGTTAAATTAGTTGTAGGACTACTGCATTTCCAACAATTTTAGTTCCTACAGATTGATATTGGCACAATACTTGCCAAGTTGTTCACTAGTGGAAAACTAAATCAATTTGGTGCTCATCTGAAGATGTGATGCCAATTTAACTGAAAAAAGCATTTATCTAATAATCTATCTATTTCATAGTTGTAAGGATAAAATTACTATCAAAAAGAGGTGAACTATACTGATGCTAAATTCCTTCATCAGAGCAACTTTCATTGGCATTGGTTTCTCATTGCTTGGTTTAACTGTTTTTGTATTAATTGGATGATGTAGATCATACTTTGTATAATATTGTTGAATTGTTATGTGGATTTATACCCATTCAAACATTGAATTTTATTTACAATTTGTTAGTATTTTTATTTGACTCAATGCTGTGTTTAAAATCATTGCCTTTCATATCTGACCAAACAAGTAGTGCCTCATTTCAGAGATCTATAACTGAGCCAACTGCAAACATTCAGGCAGACCGATGTTTCGATCCCAGGAATTTCAGACATGATGTGTTGCAAATTCCAAACATTGTTTTCAACAGATGCTTTACAACTTCACTCTGTCTTTCCACTTCAACAGGCTAAAAAGGCCCTGAAAAATATCCTGCAGAAATGCACATATCTGCCAGCTCTTGATCCACTACTACATGATGCTCCTCCCAATGTCCTTAAACATGTTGTTGGACAATATAGTAAGGTAAGAAATACACTTCATTTATATCAAAAATCCATTGACCCACTAATGTGAATCAAATATTGCATTTACTAGAAGCTGATAGATGTGTTCATCTTTAGTGTGCATGATAGATTTTGGAGTATACAAAAAACAATTGTATTTTCTATAATGCTTAATTGATAGTTTTTGTTTCATTGTACAATCAGAAGTTGCATTTATAATGTGTCTTTCACAATGTCAGGATGATTCAAAGTGCTTTACCGTTAGTTCAGTTTTGAAATGTAGTCACTGGTGTAATTTAGTGAAATGCCAAAGCCAGTTTGCACATCATAAAGTTCCACAAGTAGCAGTGAGAAAAGGACCAGGTAATTGATTTTAGTAATATTAATTGAGGCAAGGTATTGTGCAGGCCACAGTTGAGACTTCTCTGCTTTCTTTGGAATAGTGGTCTAGGTTTCACATCTAACTCAAAGGACAGTACTTCCAAGAGTCGGTACTCCCTTGATACTGAACTAAGGTAGCAGCCAGATTATTTTACTTAAATCTCAAGAGTGGGGGTTGAATCCATAACCTTGTCACTAAAAGGGCATAGTCTTTGATTGAAGTGGTGCTGGAGGACAATTATAGAGTCACAGAGTTGTAGAGATGTACAGCACAGAAGAGCCTTCGGTCCAACACGTCCATGCCGACCAGATATACCAATCCAATCAAGTCCCACCTGCCAGCAATCAGCCCATATCTCTCCAAACCCTTCCTAGTCATATACCCATCCAGATGCCTTTTAATTGTTGCGATTGTACTAGCCTCCACCACTTCCTCTGGCAGCTCTGCGTGAAAAAGGTGCCCCTTTGGTCTCTTTTAATTAGAGTGGGGCAGTTGGGCATAATTCAGCTCTTATTTTAAAATCAAATGTGACTTCCTTGCTGTTACATTTCTATTCTAAAATGATATGTCTTAATTGTAATAGAAGGCCCCGTTTCTAAGTTTGGTATATTGTAATTATAACTCCCATTAGCAGTACTAGTTGCATTCATGACATGGCCAAGCAGATTGAGTATGAACCTATAAATCCTTCCAACACACACCAATGTAAGAGCAGGACAAGTGGTCAGCCATGCAACGCAAATAAAGTTATACCTTCTAACATCATTGACCATTTTTCCTGTATGTGTAAGTGCATGTTGCCAGACAACCCTGACTCTCTGGTCCGATTACAGCACCTCCATTGGTAGAGGGTATAAATACATTTGACATAATCAAAAATCACATGACACCAGGTTACAATCCAAACGGCTAATTTGAAATTGCAACCTTTCAGACCACCGCTCCTTCCTCAGGCAGCTAGTGTGTCATGTGATTTTTGACACCAGTCCAATACCAACACCTCCATGTCACAGTTGAGATAGACAGTTTGCATTATAATTTAGACATAGAAATTTAAGGCTGAAAAATGCGTTGCTGGAAAAGCGCAGCAGGTCAGGCAGCATCAAAAGAGCAGGAGAATCGACGTTTCGGACATAAGCCCTTCTTCAGCAAAACCAAGGATTGCTGCATGGTTTGAAAGCCAGTAATTTGATATTCATTGTGAACGCTGTTTTGAACAACTGTGGATTATGCAGATGAACTGGGACCAAAGGGTTTTGTACAGTTGGAGCTTTATTTAGCATCAAAAAGATTTTTGGTTTGTGGACTAGTGACCAGTTATCGATGACAAAGATCTTCTGCCTGCCAACAATCATGTGATTGGTTCTCAGGTAACTGAACAGCTTGAGGCTAGGGACAAGATACAGCAATACTATCAGGTCTCCAGCCAGGAGCTTTTCCTCCGTTGTCTAAGAAAAACAATTTATCTTTCTTTCAGCGGTTGTTGTATGGTGTGACTTTTTAATTGATAAGTCAGAGACTCTTTTATAAGTGAACTAGCCACCCTGTGTATCTTGAAAACCAATGGAAGCATTTGGAAAAGGACAACTGAGCAGCAGAAGAACAATAAGAAACATCTCAGCAACTCTTTTGAACAAGAATCACTGAATTATTTATTCAAAGATCTCTCCATCCAGAACCCTTTTTTTTTTCTCTCTCTCTCTCTCTGTCTGTGTGTGTGTTTATGTGTAGGAGTTTATAAGGGGATGAGTTTTATATGCTGATGGTGTAGCCAGAGATTAATTACCTGTAATAAATAATGTTTTTTGTTAACTACAGAAACCTGTTCATACTTTCTCTCAACCTAGGTCTAAAAAAGAGTAAATTGGAGAATTTTGTGTACTTCTAAAAATCTTTAAGTTTTGTGAAGACTCCAGGAATTTCCAAAACTTGATTTCCAGCATGCCACCCCAGTGGGTCATAACACTGTAAGTTCTACAACTGCAGCTGGCATTGGAATGTTTGAGCCATCACTGAACCTAAATGGAGAATGGCAACACAGCAGCTTGTGCCTCAGAGTGACAGTTTAGTGTGCAAGTTAACATAGTAGTTTGTGTCACTTGTTTGGCAGCTTGATGGAGAAAGTAAACAGGAGCTTGTGTTTCTGGTGGGCAGCTCAATGTAGAAAGTAAGGCAGCATTTTGTGGCTATACAGTGTGATGTCAATGTCAGAGGTGGTGCTTTACCTGCAGTGTACATGGCGAATACAATGCATATGAATGAAGACCAGAGGCATGAACAGGAAAGAGGAGGTATGGCTTGTGGAGCAAGGGTGGACTACTTTCGGTGAGGGAGCACCATCACAGTCAGTGCAGGGACTGGCCCAATTCTGGTTCAGGGAGTTGGCCACAGTCAGTCAGACAGTTTGTCCAAAAAAACCTGAGTAAATAGCAACATTTCAGTCTGTGGATTGGGCCATGATCAGTTCTGGAAGTCAAGCAAAATCAGAACAGGCATTACTGGTCAGTTGTTTGGGAACATCCTTCAAATTCAATCTAGGGGATGAACCATGGTCATTCAGGGGCTGGTTCACCCATAAACTGGGAGATCTGTGTAGTCTGTCCGTGGCATTGTCAAGTCTGCACGCAACTAGTCTCTAGATTGCATCAGTTGTATTGGACAGCTGAGGGAATGGTTAATGTCATAAGGAATAATTGAATGTGATTGGGTTGGGTCTGGTAGTACAAACTCAAAGGCTTGGTCAAGGAAACTAAGGGTGAATTGTTTTGATATGGAGAGAATACAGAAAAGACATTAGCAGCATGCTCATGAGGGGCTCTGGGCATAAAATGGGAACAACGATGATAATTTCTTGGCTCTGCTGGTTAACTTTTAAATGACACCAAATTAATACAACTAATAACACTTATTTACCAAGTATATTATATAGTCTTTACATTCCCCCTCCTCCATTTCAACTGCCAGGCCAGTCTCCACATGCCTCTTGCAGATTTCCCCACTCTACTCCTGAGTAGACTAGCAGGTCAGAAATAATCTATTAAAGGGGCCATCTACTATAGTAATGTAAAAGGGCTCAACAAAAACATGTAGGGTGAAGAATCATGGGGGAGTTTTGAAATGATGATGGAGGTACAGAATGGGAGTGGTATCATGTGTCATAGGGAAGCCTGCAAATCACTGCAGTGAACACAATCTCTGATGTTCACCATAATTTGTTCTGAAAAATTTCTCAGATATCAACTCATAAATATATTCAAGAAATCAATGATGCTCACTTTTCAAGAGCCCGAAAGTTAATGTGTTTCCTCTTTGAAGAAGGAGGGCAGATAGCTAAGGAATTAGGATTCTTGGCCAGCACTATTTTCTGCAGATTCAGGGTGCAATTAGAGCACCACATAGCAATCAGAGCACCTTAACATGAAGCAGCAGTCTTGTCAATAGAAAAGCAAACCATTTCCTTAACATACAAATCATTTGTCACTGTAACAGCCAGATAATGCAAGTAAGCATTAGATATCCAGGGAGCTGCCATTGCTCTTACATTCTGGACCATTCACAGGAGCCTCTTTGAAAAGTTCTTGACACATAGAATATTGGAACAGAAGCAGGCCGTTAAGCCCATTGAGGATGCCCCACCATGCAATGCGAAGATAGCTGATTGAACACTTCAATGTCTTTTACTTAACATGCGTAATCCGTAATCCGTAATGGTTGCTGGGTGACAGGGGATCCCCCCCCTTTCCACACTTTCGTGATAACAAATCTAAGTCCTCAGACTGACATTGAGAAGAGATACAGCGCTACCCATGGTTCAACCAGGGCCATTGCAGGACAGATGATAGGCCTTTTGAAAATGAAGTTCTGATGCCTGGACCAGGCAGTGTGGTACAGAATACCCAGGTCTGAGTGCCCTGCACCATAGTTGTTTGCTGTATCCACCACAGTCCCAGTGAACAAAAGGTGGATGTATAAGGGTACAAGTTGAAAACCTCTGAGGAGGAAGGTGAGAATGAGAATGAGAATCCTTAAATGGGTCAGGATAACCATCATTAAGATAAAGAGGCCAGAGGCAATCTTATATCAACCTATTTCCAGGGTGACTAAGCTGACGAGAATCATTATCTGTAAGTTATGCTTTCATTTACACTGTTGGATGTTAGCTGTTTGATTGCTGAATTCAACATTCCTCATTGTTTGTAATCAATTTTTATTTGTTTTATCTCTGTAATTAAATGGTGACTCTTCATTTTACTCTAGTTTTGACTTTGTCAATTCTGTCACATCTAAACAGCATTCCTCAACCTTGTTGGGAATTAACATTATCATTAAAGTACTCTGTGATACAGGGAGCACTTTGGTGACTATGCGCTTCTGGATGGTTGCACTAAAATGGTCCTTGCATCAAAGATATGTGAGTCATATTGGAAAGTCCACTCCCTGAAGACTTAAGTAGTTCGCATCTTGAGACTATTCTATGTGTTTTACACTCTCAGTATCCCTGCACTGCTGCAGAATATCTTTGTGGTGCCTGAGCTTCTTCATTGACAATGATTCCACTACTAGTGACCACAAGGTTTTAAGCAGTTCCTTCCATTCTACTCCAAACCTGTGAGAGATGAATGTATGACATGACCATAACCATCTTCCATACCCTTAGATTTTCTAGCATGACTTTTAGAACCCTAAACATGGGTTCGACCTTTCCTTCCTGGAGCCAAAAAATACATGACAGGTTCCACCATCACTTCCACAAGGTATGTGCAGAGTGCAGCAATTGGATGTCCCTTGCTCTAGTTCCTCCATTAAACCTTATTGTTAACATCACCATCTTCTACAATAATCTATCATGCCCCGACTCCAAACCCCATCTAATAGGTCATTTCTTAACAACCGAGTGCTCTTGATTGATTATGGTACATATATCAAAGTGTGGCAATTAAAAAGCAGCACATCCTTTTCATGATAGCAAATGTTCCACATCTTTGACATCTGATAACCCTCTGCTTATACTGATATAATAATGCTATTATCAGGAATTTGAGCAGTGCAAGTAAATATAGATTTACAAAAGTGTAGATTATATATATATATAAACATTGATTGAGCACGTATGCTATGGATATGTCCTTAAAAATTATGTCTAGGTGCAGGCCCAATTCCATAGCTACAGTGGAGAGAGTCTGCTGACTCGTATCCCCTGGTGATTTCGAAGACTTGGGTGGACATCTTGTGAAGGCTGTGGGTCTAGACAGTCACAGCCCTGCATAAGTGCCCTGCATAAGTACAGGCACAACCTTCTTGGGCCTCAGCTGCTGCAGGCAATGGGGCCAATGGTAGAGGAGAGAAGGAGGAGGTGGAGGGTAGCTCTGGAATGTTCTGAGAAGAAGCTCCCAGTGTGCCTATCTGATAGTCCTCCTCCCTCACTGTCTCCACTAAAGGAAGGGGCACCTGGAGTAAGATTGATGTGATCCAGCCCTCCCTTTGGCTTGACATTTATACTGACATTTTTTTGGTGAAAGCGATGGAGTGATGTTTGGAATGTATATTCAGCATTCTGTTGGCTTCCAGGTGGCTGCCAACGGTGCAGCCAAACACTCGCATGCCAGAACCACCATATTAGTGAGTAGCATCCTCAAGTCTAGTTTGGTAGAGTACTCACCAATTTGATTGTTTTTGGGTTGGAGGAGGCTGCAGCCTCTTGCATTGTGTATTAGTGGGTATCTGTAGAAGAGAAGAGAAAGAATCAGTTAGTGAAGATAATGCAGACCAATATGTTTGTCTTTATACACATCTGACAAGACCAGACAGTGTAATATTTCTCGCTGAGTTCCTGGGCATTCAAGTCTCCCCACTGCATCAGGATTGGTCTTGATTTTCCCTGACCAGCTTTACTGCCCACTTCCCAAAGTAGGCTGAAGAGTCTGATGTCCAGCAACCCTCTGCCAGTCTTTGCCTACTCTGCACATTTGTGGAGCAATCTCTCCTGCCGAAAGATAAAGAGAAGGACTGTGTGTAATGGCATTTCATGAACATCTATAACCCTGTCAAGTGGTGAACCATCCTCAATGTGTAGTAATTGCAGCAACCTGGGTGGTTAGTACTTTAAAAGCACAAGATAGCTGCAATCCCTTCAGTATACATTCTGTATGTGATGCTGAGGCTTGCAAGCTAAGATTCTTTCTGAAATATCTGTGAAGTGGCAGAATTAAATGATGCTGTTCGGCAGCAGTGCTAACTACTGTGCCACTGTGCTGCCCTGACACAAATAATGAGGTGAGAATCATGTAATTGCATGAAATAATTCATGGTAGAAATTACTGTCTTCAACAAAGTTAAGATATCAGGACAGGTGGATAGTGGTTAAGAAGGCACATGATATACTTGGCTTAATTATTCAGCGTGGGCACAAGGAGCCATAAAGTCTTTTCTGTGCTGTATATGTCTATAACTCTCTGACTCTAAGCACCAAACTTTAACTATAAATTGGAAAATCTGGCCTTATAGTGGAACAGGCTGACAGGTTATACCTGCAAACAATTTTTTTTAATTACAGGTAAATCCTCAAAATATTTGGTTTCAATTAACACAGTTTCACCATAACACAGCTTTTACTTCACTGTGCATCATTTCAATAATAGGCACCTGATTCACAATAACACAATTATTACCTGACACCCAGTAGCATGGAGGAATTAATGCAATAAATTGGGCAAGTTCCTGTTCATTTAGTTTTTCTTGGCTGTTGCCTGCCTGAATGACATTTCCATGGAGCAAGGCTCCTCAGTGCACTAGCTGTGAAAGCAAAGGAATTGTACCTAAGAAAAGCAGGAAATTCATTTTGCTGAGTGGTAACTTAGTCATGCTGTCCAGATTCAAACGTGATGAGTGAAATATGGATATTGAAAGAGCTTTAGGTCTCATTGCTTTGCCTTTGTTTATAATTCAACATAATGCAAATAAATTAAAGTGAGAAGCAAAAGTCTAACTCTGTTAAGTGCAAGTCATGCATGTTCTCAGATAATGGAGGAGGATTTGGAAAGACTTTTAGCATTCTGGATTCACATCAAAATTAAGGAAATGTAATTGTTTTGTATGTGATACTGGAAAAAGATGGAAGCCTGTATGAGGACTTGAAAAGAAATTAAATGATCCTAATGTGAAATGTTTTCATGGATGGTTTGAACATTTTAAGAAAGCCATGCTGCATAATATTAAGATGACTTGTGAAGCAGCCCAAACTGATGCTGAAACCACAAAAGCATTTGCCAGGTTGCTGCAGGAAGTGGTTAAAGAATGAGGAAAACAGAGGTACAAGTTGGCCAGACTTGTAAATGATGCCATTCAATCCTATTGGGAAATGTGCAGAGAGAAAAAGAAGTTAGCAACTCAATTAAAGCTGGATTATTTAAGAAAAATTGCCCCCAAGGATGCTCAGCCCTTCACCTCTGAAGTAACATAAGAGTAATCTGATCAGCATCAACCTGTCAGAGCTGCAGATGAGTCAAATGAAGATCCACAGACTTCCAACTCCAGATAAGTAATCTTGAATATGAGGAAACAAACATTACAATATATTCTTTTCTCATATTTTGGTGTTTTATATTAACTTTGTATTTGTATTCATTACTTGTCTGATGTTCCGGTAACGTAACCTGAAAGTTTACATGGGTTTCTATGGAAACATTTATTTTGAATAATGCAGTTTTTCTTAATTCAGTGATTTTCAGGAATTTAACATCTAATTGGGGATTCTCTGTATTTGATTTTCTGTGAACATTGCACACCGAGTGCCAAGACAAAGTCTATTTATTATCCCAGTTAGAGGGGTAATTTGGACAAAGTGGTGGATATAAAAATGGGAGACTGGAGAAGGTAGGGAGAAAGGAGGAGAGAAAGATAGTGAGGGAAAAGAGTAAGAGGGATGAGTGATGACAAAGTAAAAAGGTAAAATTGGGATAAAAAAACAGGAGTTGTCCAGCAAGGAAAGGGAAAAAGGTAATTGGAGATTTAAAGGAGAGGATGTGAGGAGAAGCTAAGAAAAAACAATGGACTGAATGTGGTGCCTTCCTTTAAAATGTTTGTCAGTAAAGAAGTGTTTTTGATGTAAAATCTGAATGCTTTACACTGTATCAATGGGCCATCAAGCTGGCAGGGGATTAAATCAAGATGCTCCTCACTGTTAGTAGTAATGGGCAGAAGGTATTGCTTTTGATTATAATACAGGGTGTTGGTTTACGAACTTGGGGCTTGTGTACAGTGACCTAGATACCTTTGAGCAAGAGGCCAGGGAAAAGGAACACTGCCTACTATGGGGAATACAAAGTTAAAAATACACACCACAAGGTTATAGTCCAACAGGTTTAATTGGAAGCACACTAGCTTTCGGAGCGACGCTCCTTCATCAGGTGATTGTCGAAGCAGCGTCGCTCCGAAAGCTAGTGTGCTTCCAATTAAACCTGTTGGACTATAACCTGGTGTTGTGTGATTTTTAACTTTGTGCACCCCAGTCCAACACCGGCATCTCCGAATCATGACTACTATGGGGAAGGGGAGGTTCTAATGTTATTTTTGCTGCTCAGTGAGAGGAAGGGGATTCTTTACCGCAAGTGTCAACTGTACTATTCTGTGGACAGAGGCAGGTTTACCTGTGATTTGGTTATAATGTTTCATACCCTATGAGCTGGTAATTGGGATTAGTTCAGTTATCATGGATATTGCCAGATGATAAACACTGCATTATATTCCTTTACACTGGACTTGCCATGTTACTAACATATTATTACGTGCTTCATTCAGTAAAATTACATTCTTCCGAATTCTCCCACTTCCCCATGGATGATAAATGGCATTGTCTAGGCTCCTGCTCAGAGTTTCACTTCTGTTAAGGTACCAAAATTCCACACCAACAGTCAGAAATGTATCTGAAATAGGTTTTCAAGTTGAATCATTTACAGTTCTGGGAATTCTAACAAGAACAACCCTTTATGATGCTTTCCAGCAGACAATCAATTTGGAGCAACAGTGGGGTGGCAACTTAAAATGATGACATTGTTCTCGTGCAAAAGGGCCTGTCACATATTACTATCTTTATCTCACTGTACTTAATAAACTATATATTGTGTCAGGTTTTTCTCAGCACTCTCACTTTTGAATCACAAAGTTCTGAATTCAAGGCCCACTCCATAAATTTGAACGTATGGTCTATGCTGATACTTCATTGTTTAAACAGTCGTCTTTTGCCTGATTTATTAGACCAAACACCAGTTTACAATGATACTGTAGGCAGAAGAACGACAAGTTTTAATATCCTAGCCAAACTTTATTACTTAATCAACAACCTGGTCATTTATTTTAATGTTTTTTGTAGATCTTGCTGTTTGAAAAGCTGTTATGTTTCCTACATTGCTTTAAGTTATGTCACTGATTGTAAACACTTTTGATATTCTAAAAGGTGCTTATGAATGCAAGTTCTTGCTTTCTGTAACATAATCACCACAGTGAATCCCACAGGGAATGGGAAGCAATAATGGCGTTACTGCCTTTCACATGTTTGTGCATATTAAAGCAGATTAAAGATTGAAATGGATAAAGAGAAAATTAGATTTTCTCTTTGTAAAAATCACATTACAACCAATCTTTTAAATTTTATTTTCCACATTGACTGCCCCAACTGCCACCAGCCACCATCATAAGCTCATCATCTTTGTGGGGCTTAAAACTTTCTTATCTTCCTTATCATAATGTATCTTCCTCATTCTCTAAACCTCTTCAACATTATTTTATGTCTCATATAAACCCTATCATACACTATCTTCCCCCAACTCTGTCACTCCATTTGAATGATATTGATGCTGAGAGGCCTGGATAAAGTGGACAAGGAGAAGATATTTCCTCCAGTAGGAGAGACTAGGACCTAAGGCCTCAGTGTCAGAGTGAAGGGACAACCTTTTAAGAACTGAGATGAGGAAGAATTTCTTCAGCCAGAGAGTGGTGAATCTGAGAAGTTCATTGCCGAAGAAGGCTGTGAAGGCCAAGACACTGAGTGTTTTTAAGACAGAGATGTGTTCTTGATTAGAAAGGGGATCAAAGGTTATGGGGAGAAGACAGAAGAAGGGTTGGGAAACATGTGATTAAATGATAGAGCAGGTTCGATGGACCTAATGGCCTCTGTCATAGAGATGTACAGCACAGAAGAGTGTTCGGTCCAACATGTCCATGCCAACCAGGTATCCCAACCCAATCTAGTCCCACCTGCCAGCACCCGGCCCATATCCCTCCAAACCCTTCCTATTCCTATACCCATCCAAATGCCTTTTAAATGTTGCAATTGTACCAACCTCCACCACTTCCTCTGGCAGCTCATTCCATACATGTACCACCCTCTGCATGAAGAAGTCGCCCCTTAGGTCACTTTTATACTTTTCCCCTCTCACCCTAAACCTATGCCCTCTAGTTCTGGACTTCCCGACCCCAGTGAAAAGACTTGTCTATTTATCCTATCCATGCCCCCATAATTTTGTAAACTTCTATAAGGTCGCCCCTCAGCCTCTGACGCTCCAGGGAAAACAGCCCCAGCCTGTTCAGCCTCTCTCCATAGCTGAAATCCTCCAACCATGGCAACATTCTTGTAAATCTTTTCTGAATCCTTTCAAGTTTCACAACATCTTTCCGATTAAAAGGAGACCAGAATTGCACGCAATATTCCAACTGTGGCCTAACCAATGTCCTGAACAGCCGCAACATGACCTCCCATCTCCTGTACTCAATACTCTGACCAATAAAAGAAAGCATACCAAATGCCTTCTTCACTATCCTATCTACCTGCAACTCCACTTTCAAGGAGCTATGAACTTGCACTCCAAGGTCTCTTTGTTCAGCAACACTCTCTAGGACTTTACCATTAAGTGTATAAGTCCTGCTAAGATTTGCTTTCCCAAAATGCAGCACCTTGCATTTATCTGAATTAAACTCCATCTGCCACTTCTCAGCTCATTGGCCCATCTGATCAAAATCCTGTTGTAATCTGAGGTAACCCTCTTCGCTGTCCACTACACCTCCAATTTTGGTGTCATCTGCAAACTTACTAACTATACCTCTCATGCTCACATCCAAATCATTTATGTAAATGACAAAAAATAGAGGACCCAGCACCTCTATTTCAGGTTTCCAGTCTGAAAAACAACCCTCCACCACCATCCTCTGTCTTCTACCTTTGAGCCAGTTCTATATCCAAATGCCAAGTTCTCCCTGTATTCCGTGAGATCTAACCTTGCTAACCAGTCTCCCATGGGGAACCTTGTTGAACGCCTTACTGAAGTCCATATGGATCACATCTACCGCTCTGCCCTCATCAATTCTCTTTGTTACTTCCTCAAAAAACTCAATCAAGTTTGTGAGACATGATTTCCCACGCATGAAGCCATGTTGACTATCCCTAATCAATCCTTGCCTTTCCAAATACATGTACATCCTGTCCCTCAGGATTCCCTCCAACAACTTGCCCACCACCGACGTCAGGCTCACTGGTCTATAGTTCCCTGGCTTGCCCTTACTACCCTTCTTAAAGAGTGGCACCACGTTAGCCAACCTCCAATCTTCTGGCACCTCACCTGTGACTATCGATGATACAAATATCTCATCAAGAGGCCAGCAATCCCTTCCCTAGCTTCCCACAGATATCTAGGGTGCACCTGATCAGGTCCTGGGGATTTATCCACCTTTATGCATTTTTTTTAGATTAGATTACAGTGTGGAAGCAGGCCCTTCGGCCCAACAAGTCCACACCGACCCACCGAAGCGCAACTCACCCAGACCCATTCCCCTACATTTACCGCTTCACCTAACACTATGGGCAGTTTAGCATGGCCAATTCACCTAACCTGCACATTTTTTGGATTGTGTGAGGAAACCGGAGCACCCAGAGGAAACCCACGCAGACATTTCAAGACATCCAGCACTTCCTTCTCTGTAATATGGACATTTTGCAAGGTGTCTTATGGTCTGAACATTGTGCAGTCATCAGTGAACATCCCCACTTCTGACCTTATTGGGAAGGCCAATAATAAAGCAGCTGAAGATGGTTGGGTCGAGGACAATTCCCTGAGGAACTCCTGCAGAGATGTCCTGGAGCTAAAATGACCACTTTCAACCATCTTCCAATGTGCCAGTTATGATTCCAACTGGCAGAGAGTTTTCCCCCTAATTCCCATTGATTCCAGTTTTGCTGGGGCTCCTTGATGCCATACTCAAATACAGCCTAGCTGTCAAGGGCTGTGACTCGCATCTTATCTCTGGAATTCAGCTTTTTTGTCCATGTTTGAACCAAGGCTATAATGATGTCAGGAGCTGAGTGGCCCTGGTAGAACCCAAATTCAGTGTCAGTGAGCAGGTTGTTGCTAAGCAAGTGCTGCTTTATAGCATTGTGGATAACACTTCCCATTGCTTTAGTGATAATCAAGAGTTTACTGGTGGGATTGTAATTGGCCAGGTTTGATTTATTCTGCTTTGTGTACAGAACATATGAAATAATTCCAAGGAAGCAGGTATCTTGTCACCATGTCACCCTTTGTTTACGCGTACACAGTACATAGCCCCTGACCAGCCAACTCAGAGCCAGTCCTAAAATGAAGAGACTCTTTGAATCGCCTGTTACAGCCACGGTTCTCTGATTGATCCAGGTTAACAACCACAATCAGGATTCTAATAGACAGTGAGATCCACCTGGCCCTGTTACCAGTCACTACAACAAACCTGGGCAATTTTCCACTGTCAGGTAGATGCCAGTATTGTCGCTGTACTGGAAGAGCTTGATAAGGAGAGCAGCAAGTTTTGGAGCACAAGTCTTAAGTACTTATGGCCAGGTGAATTGGCCATACTAAATTGCCTGTAGTGTTAGGTAAGGGGCAAAATGTAGGGGTAGGGGTGGGTTTCGCTTCGGCGGGTCGGTGTGACTTGTTGGGCCGAAGGGCCTGTTTCCACACTGTAATCTAATCTAATCTAATCTAATCTACTATTGCCGGAATATTGTCAGGGCCCGTAGCCTTTGCAATATCCAGTGCCTCCATGTGGAGTGAGTCAAATTGACATTTGTAATGCTGGGGACCACTAGAAGAGGCTGAGATGGATTATCCACTCGACATTTCTGGCTGAAGAGTGCTGCAAGTACTTCAGTCTTATCTTTTGTATTGATGTGTTGGCCTCTTACATCATTGAGGGTGGGGATATTGTGGAGCGTCCTCCTGCAATGAGTTGTTTAATCGAGTACCATCATTCACAATTGGATGTGGCAGGACTGCAGAACGTCAACTTGATTTGTTGTTTGTAGGATTGCTTAGCTCTGTCTGTCACTTGCTGCTTATGCTGTTTGGCATTCAAGTAGTCCTGTTTGGTAGCTTCATTTAGGTATACCTGGTGCTGCTCTTGGCATGCCTTTCTACACTGTCCATTGAACCAGGTTGTTCCCTGGCTTAATGGTCAAGTGAGGTTTATGCCAGGTCACGAATTTCCAGATTGTGTTGAAGTACAATTCTGCTGTGGTTGATGGTCCACAGTGCTCAAGTTACTGAAGAACAGGAGCAAATCTGACTCTTCCTCTCCAGAATAAATTGTCTTGTACAATCAATCTCTGCTATCTCCCAGGATGCCGTCCCCATACTTGGAAAAAGGCTCTCCCTATCCACCCTATCTAACCCTCTGATTATCTTCTATATCTCTATTAAGTCACCTCTCAACCTTCTTCTCTCTAACGAGAACAGCCTCGTTAGATTGACTGTCTGTCTTCATTTTTGTGTCTCTGATAGAGATCTCATTCTCTGGTCATAGGAGAGATGGAGAACCCTTATCAGCTGGATGGTGAGGGTTTGATGAAATCAAATTGGCTTTAGACACTTAAGTAGTCACTGTTGGGTCTTCCTCACAATTGATGTCCCCGATTGCAAAACATCTGGCAACAGAGGTTCTGCCCACTGAGACCTGCCAGCTAATCTGAGGCTAGTAGCTACATGTCACTGCCAGCATACATGGTAGTGGTAGTGCCACTGCATCTCTAAAGGCCCAAGACTGATGAGAGACCCAAGCCAAAGGTAAGATGGCAGAAAAAATAGCAAGTTCTGTAGAAATTCAGCAGGTCTGGCAGTATCTGGAGAGAGAAAAATCAAATTAATGTTTCGAGTCCAGTGATGCTTTAGTGTAACAAAAAACAGGTGGGTAAAGGTGGTATTTATGTTGATGAAGATGGCGGTGTTGGTAGGGGAGAGGTTGGGAAAGGACTGATTTCAGTAGATGGAGATAATGCTCAGAGAGAGAACAGAAAAAGAAACTGACAGAGGGATTGCTAATAGTAAGCAAGGAAAGAAGTTAGTGCTGAATAGGTGATTATAGAAAGTGGAAATGATTGAAAATGGGTTGGCCGTGGTAGAAACAACAGATACAGAGCATGACTTAGGGGTGTAAGGTTAGCCAACAAACTTGGAGGGAAGTAGTCATGCTCTGAAATTGTTAAAATCAGTGTTGAGTACTTTAGGCTGTAAGGTACCTCTGCAGAAGGTTAAGTGTTGCTTCTCTAGCTTGTGTTGCGCTTCACTGAAGTGCTGTGACAGGACTGAGATAGAAATGTTGGCACTGGAGCACAGTGGCATATTGAAATGACTGAGTTCTGGAAGCTCAGAGTCATTTTCATGAAAGAAGCAGCACCAATGAATGCACTGGAGAAAGAGTTGTGGACAGGAACAAGGAATATTTCACATATATGCTGGGCATAAGTGGGACCTATATGGATACCTATAGCCACATCCTTGACCTGAAGAAAGTGAGAGGAGTTAAAGGAAAAGTTGTTCAAAGTGAGGGTGATCTTGACTGGGTTGAGCTTGGTGGTGGTGGCTGGTATCGGTTCAGACCTTCTTTCACAGAAGAAGCAGAGAGCACGAAGACCATCCTGATGAGGTATGGACATGTAGAAGGATTACCAAACCATGGTGAAGAGGAGGGGGCTGGTGCCCACAAATTGGAAAGTGGGAAGAGACTGGACAAGAGAAGAACAGATCGTGTCAATGTAGGAAGGAATAACTTCAGTGGGCCAGGAACATATTGAAACGATGGGTCTGCCCAGGCAGTCCTGTTTGTGGAAGAAGGTAGAAGTGGGGTGGACAGGGTTGGAGAATGATGAGGTTGGAGCTTGTGTAGGGGAGAATGCCAGTTAAATAGTCCGTATCCACCACCACTCTCCTTTGCTTCAGATATGTCCATCTTTCTCCTCAACTGTAGTAGACAGGGCCTTCAGCTGTTATCTAACCACACTCCTGCTCTTACTTCTTTCTTTCCCTTCCACGACAACTCCATCAGCTGCTCCACCCAACGGATCATAAGCCACCATTTTCACCACTCCATTAGGATGCCACACTAGGACAGATATTCCCGTTCTTTCCCCGGTCAGCAGTCCATAAGAATCATTCTCTCCAGGACACCCCTGATCTATTCCTCAACCTTCAACACCTCCCCACAGCCCTGCATCACCTTCCCATGCAATTGCAAAATGTGCAATACTGCCCGTTTACCTCCTCCCTCCTCACTACTTAAGGCTCCAGTCACACCTTCAGGTGAAATAGTGGTTTACCTGCACTTAAATCAATTTAGCCTACCCTTTCATTGCTCACAATGTGGTCTCCACTGGGTAGACAAAACACAGACTGGATGACCGTTCTGCTGAGCACCTCTATTCTAACTGTTAATATGACCCTGAAATCCCAGTTGCCTTTCTGAGCAATATACCACTGTTTTCACATAGCAACATTTCTGTCTTAGGCTTGCCACAGTGCTCCAACAAAGCTCCACCTAAGCTGTATATCTCCTTGCACCCGAATTTTTGGTCTGCATCTAATGACCTTAGCATGACCACTATAGTCTCCTCTTTTGGTTTCTTTAATAACAGCTACTAGACTATTATGATATGCACCTTACTAACTTCTTTATTTCTACCATTAAGGAATTACCAGTTTTTCCAAAATATCCACATCCCTGTCACTTATGTCCTTACTAAGCTCCACTGGCTTTCTGTGTTTTAGAGAATTGTTTAGGATTCTAGATCATGCTCTCCAACTCCACATTTGCCTTCTGCCTTTTATTCCTGCATCGGTTGCTCAGGATCAATCCCTTTGCTGTACCATTGGCAAGTAGTCCTTCAGTCCTTCACCTCAGAACAGCCTTCCTCAGCAGCATCACCAAGGAACATCCATCACTGCCTTCAAAATCTCCTTAAAGCTATTCTTTCAATCATGCTTTAGTTAGTTACGAACAGATGTTATCAATTCTAGAAGGAGTGAAAGTAGACAGTCCCCTGGCCCAGACGGGATTTATCCGAGGATTCTCTGGGAAGCTAGGGAGGAGATAGCAGAGCCTTTGGGTTTGATATTTGAGTGGTCATTGTCTACAGACTGAGTACCAGAGGACTGGAGGATTGCAAATGTTGTGCCCTTATTCAAGAAGACAGTAGAGATGACCCAGGTAGTTACAGACCAGTGAGCCTTACTTCTGTTGTAGGAAAGGTTTTGGAAAGGACTATAAATGATAAGATTTATAATCATCTAGCAAGCAACAATTTGATTTCAGAAGGTCAACATGGTTTCGAGAAGGGCAGGTCATGTCTCACAAACGTCATTGAGTTTTTTGAAAAGGTGACCAAGCACGTAGATGAGAGTAGGGCAGTTGATGTGGTATCACATTGACTTCAGTAAAGCCTTTGATAAGGTTCCACATGGTAAGCTGTTGGAGAAAATGCAGAGGCATGGGATTTACCAGTTTGGATTAGAAACTGGCTTTCTGAAAGAAGGCAGCGAGTTATGATTGAAGGAAAATATTTAGCCTGGAGTCCAGCTACTAGTGGTGTGCCACAAGGATCTGTTTTGGGACCACTGCTGTTTGTCATTTTTATAAATGACTTAGACGCAAGCATTGGTGGATGGATTAGTAAATTTGCAGATGACACTAAAGTCAGTGGAGTAGTGGGCAGTTTGGAAGAATGTTACAGGTTGTAGGGGAACTTGGATAAACTGCAGAATTGGATGGGAGGTGGCAAATGGAGTTCAATGCAGCTAAATGTGAGGTGATGCACTTTGGGAAGAATAACAGGCAAGCAGAGCACTGGGTCAATGGAAAGATTCTTAGTAGTGTGGATATGCAGAGGGATCTTGGAGTCCATGTACATTAGATTCCTGAAAGTTGCCATCCAGGTTGATGATGCTGTTAAGAAGGCATACAGTGTGTTAGGTTTCATTCGTAGAGGGATTGAATTCTGGAGCCGCAATATCATGCTGCAACTATACAAAATGCTGGTGCAGCCACACTTGGAATATTATGTACAGTTCTGGTCGCCATATTTTGGGAAGGATGTGGAAGCATTGAAAAAGGTGTAGAGGAGATTTACCAGGATGTTCCCTGGTTTGGAGGGAAGGTCTTACGAAGAAAGGCTGAGAGACTTGGGTCTGTTCTCATTGGAAAGAAGAAGGCTAAGAGGGGATTTGATAAAGACATACAAGATGATCAGAGGATGAGATAGGGTAGACAGTGAAGGTCTTTTTCCTAGGATGATGACGTCAGCTTGCACGAGGGGGCATAACTATAGGTTGAGGGGTGATAGATTTAAGACTGATGTCAGAGACAAGTTCTCTACTCAGAGAGTGATAAGGGTGTGGAATGCCCTACCTACTAATGTATTTAACTCAGCCACATTAGGGAGATTTAAACAATCCTTGGATAAGCACATGGATGATGAGAGGATAGTGTAAGGGGACGAGCTGAGAATAATTCGAGGGTCGAAGGGCCTGTTCTGCGCTGTATTGTTCCATATTCTATGCTTTTGATTGTGTGGAATTAATGGGGATTTTAATCTTAACAGAGACTGGGAGAGGCAGACAAGCACCTGTGAGGAAGGTTGTGAATTTCTTGAGTGTATCCAGGATAGTTTCCTATGTCAATATGTCAATATGTCTTAGATGTGACAAGGGAACAAGCAATATTCAATCTAGTAATGAGCAATGTGTCTGATGATAGAATCACAGCATCCCTACAGTGTGGAATCAGGCCATTTAGCCCATTCACCCAACAATGAGCATCCCACCAAACTCATCTCATCCTAATGACTTCATTTCCAATGTCAAATCCACCTAGCTTGCACATCCCTGGACACAATGGGAAATTTAGCATGGCCAATCCACCTTACTTGCACATATTTGGACTGTGGGAAGAAACTGGAGCATCTGGAGGAAATCCATGCAGTTATGAGAGGAATGTACAAACTCCACCCAGACATTTGCACAAGGACGTAATCAAACCCGGGACCCTGGTACTGTGAGGCAGCAATGCTAACCACTGAGCCACTGTGCCACCATGATTTAGTGACCTAGTTATTCATGAGCATTTGTCAAATAGTGATCATAAGGTGATTGAGTTTAATCAAGTGTTTATAAGAGATAAGCAAGAATCAGATTCTAAAATTTTGGACTTAAGTAAGTCAGACTTTAATGGGTTGAGAAAGAGACTGTCAACAGTAAACTGGAAATAGGTGAAACAACCAGGGAACAGTGGAGAGTGTTCAAAGAGACATTTAATGCTATTCAGAAGCAGTTTGTACCCATGAGAAGGAAACACACCACCTCACAAAATAAAACATCCATCAATATCTAAGGAGGTAAGGGACAACATAAAATTAAGAGAAAGGGCTTATAAAACTGAAAAGAATAGTACAGATCCCACAGAATGGGACAAATACAAAGACCAACAAAGGGCCACAAAGCAGCTTATAAGAGCAGCTAAAAAGGATTATGGAAGAAAACTTGAAAGGATCGTGGATGACATTAAGAAGTAATGTTATCATTCTATAAAGGGAAAGCATCTACAATAAATGTAGGGAAATGGCAGTCAATGGATGTTGCTTATATGGACATCCAGAAGATGTTTGATAAAGTCCTATACAGGAGACTATTAGCTAATGTGGAAGCCCACAGAATTTGAATGCAGATTACTAAAAGGGGTAGGAAATTGGTTGAGTGGCAGGAAGTAGAAAGTTAGAATTATGCGTAAGTACTCAAATTGGCAGTGGTATCCCATAGGGATCTGTGTTGGGGCCTCAATTATTCACAATATTTGTTAATGGAATAAAAAGTAAAATATCCAAATTTTGCTTATGAGACAAAATTGGGCAGCCTTGTAGACAGTGTCGACAACAGGATATTGATAGATTAGGTGCATGGGCAAAGTTGTGGCAGATGGATTTTAATATTAGTAAATGTGAGGTTATCCATTTTGGACTGATAAGGATAGATCAGGCTATCTCTGAGGAAGCACAAAGTTAATTATAATGGGTGTCCAATGAGATTTGGGGGTTCGGGCACCTAACCTTTTTGAAATGAAGAGGTATAGAAAGTAGACAAAGATACTGGTAGAACGCTGGCTTTCAAAACTAAAAGGCTACAGTTATACAAAACCTTAGTTAGACCCCACTTAGAGTACTGTGAATAGATATTGTGATGACGCTGTCACTTTAACAAGGTTATTTTGTCCTTGGGTTTTTTTTAAAGAGAGGTCACAAAGGCAGAGACGCTGAGTGGTCTAGGAAGAACCCAGTTTAACAATGGCAGAGGAGTGACCAATTCTCCCAGTTCAGGTTTTTTTCTAGTTTGGTTTAACTGTGGCAGTCACAAAATGTTGGAGTCCAGGAAGGTTGCAAGTTTCAGCAAATGATTCCTGACTTACTTTCTCTCTGGAATGTCTTTGAATGTTATTCCCTCCTGCCTGTAAGAATCTGTCTTTCAATTTACCTTTTTGTCAAGGGGTTTGTCTATGGGATGTTACTGGATTGGAACAGTTCCATAGTTAAGTTGTTGTATTGGGTCAGTTAAGTTGTCTAACAGTTAAGTTATTCTAAATTCTGCTCTCTTTGTTTGTGTTTCAACTGTAGTATGTAAATAAATTCTGTTTTCCTTAAAGCCAAGTGGTTTAACCAGCTGCATCACACCTGGAACATCCACATCACATCTACCTTTAAAATAAGAAAAGGTTAGGATCTGGGCTACCTTCTTAAAATATTTTGAGGGGGCCTGGCCTGGTCCATAATAATATGGACACCACAGCTCCAGAAAGATGTTTTGGTTCTGGAGAGAGTTCAGCACAGGTGTACAAGGGACCTGAGGGGCAACATTTTCAGAAAGAGGGTGGTGCATTAATGGAAAGAGCTGCCAGAGGAAGTGGTAGAGACTGATACAGTTGCAACATTTAAAAATCATTTGGACATGTACATGAATAGGAAAAGTTTAGAGACATATGGATCAAGTGTAGTAAATGGGACCAATTAGGTTTGGGATACCTGGTAGGCATGGATGAGTTAGTCCAAGGATCCATTTCCATGCTGTGTGACTCTATAACTCTAAATAAGGCCTTTATTCTCTAGAATTTAGAAGACTAAGAGATGATCTAATGGAAATCTTCATGTATAAACATGGAAAAATAGGGTTGATAAAGATAAATTATTTTGACAAGTTGACGATTCTCGAACTAGGATCCATAGCCTAAGAATTAGGATCATGCCATTCAGCAGAAATGTTAGAAAGCATTTCCAGATGCAAAGAGAAGGGGAGGTTTCCTCAAATAGCAGTCAATGCTACTTCAATAGTTAAATTTAAATCTAAGATAGACAAATTTTTATTAAGCAAGGGTATCAAGGGATATATGCCCCAGAGCAAGCATTTGGAGTTAGGCCACATATCAGCCATGATGTTATTGAATGGCAGATTAGGCTCAAGGAGATGAATGGCCAACCCCAGTTCCTAACCCTTCTAACAATTTCCTCCTCCACCCATCCTTCTTACTGTCCATTTATTATTCACAGCATTTTAAAGCACTTTATTTATTCATTCATTGGAGGTGACAGTGAATGCTAGCAGGACTATTTATTTGCCATGTTTAATTGCCCTTGAGAAGGTTGCATTGTGTCACCTTCTTCAGCTGCTGCAATCTGTGGATTAATTGCACCAAGGTTAGGCAGGAAATTTCAAGGATTTAATCCACAGATAGTGAAGGAACAATTATATATTTCCAAGAAGCATATGTGTAACTTGAGGGTGAACTTTAAATTCCCATGCGCCTGCTACCTCCAAGCAATAGAAGTCGCAGTTTGGTGGTCCTGTTGCAGGAATTCTGGTGAGTTACTGCAGTGCTTCCAGTAGATGGTATTATTGCAGCCAAGGTTGGTTGGTGGTGGAGGAAGTAAACATTTATGCTGCTAGATGCAATCATAATTAAAAGGCTCGCTAGTGTGTTGCTGGAAAAGCACAGCAGGTCAGGCAGCATCCGAGGAGCAGGACAATTTCTTTTTGGGCCGAAGCCTTTCATCAACCCTTCATTCCTGATGAAGGGCTCCGGCCCGAAACGTCGATTCTCCTGGTCCTTGGATGCTGCCTGACCTGCTGTGCTTTTCCAGCAAAACACCCTTGATTCCAATCTCCAGCATCTGCAGACCTCACTGTCTCCACAGTCAAAAGGCTGTCTTATCTGGAAGATGTGAAACTTCATGAGCTTTGTTGGAACTTCAATAATCCAGGCAAATGTGTAATATTCCATCACATGACTGATTTACTGCTTAAACTTGATAAAGAGACTTGAAAGGTGAAGAAGTGAGAATACCAAACCTCTGACTTGCTTTTGTAGCCCCAGTATTTATGTGGCTGTTCCAGTTAAGTTTCTGATCATTGCTACCCACAGGGTAATGTTGGTTGGAGGTTCAACAATGGTCACGCCACCGCACGTTAAGGAGAGATGATTTAACTTGCTTGTCTTTAACTGACACTTGCTGTGATGTGGATATTATCCACACAAATCCCAAATCAAGGAAGCACTATCAGTGATCCATCTTAGGCCCACACACATACATTGTCTTTTACACATTTCATTTAAAAATCACATCTTTTTATCTTTGTTCATGTGGTAAACATGCAATTTAGAAGTTAATGTTTCAAATTTAATTTATCGAAAGATCTATGGCCAGTATTATCAAGATGGCTAGTTATTTATCTTGGATTTTAGTTGACATGGATAGTGGAATCTGGAGGATAGAAAAATGATTCACAACTCGAGCCTTTTTAAATGTATAACATCTCTGCACCTCAGTTGTATTTGGCAGGCAGCATTAGCTTTACCTTGGCTTCCTTTGAAACTTGAAGAGATGCAAATTAATTTCAATTGAATACATTGCATTATGTTAGAATCCTCTAGGAGAAAGTGAGGACTGCAGATGCTGGAGATCAGAGCTGAAAATGTGTTGCTGGAAAAGCGCAGTAGGTCAGGCAGCATCCAAGGAGCAGGAGAATCGACGTTTCGGGCATGAGTCTCATTCCTGAAGAAGGCATACTGATAACTGCAGCAGTGTTTAGAAATTAAGAAGGATCATCTCAAGCTGATCAGTTATTAAAAATATCATCTTGAAGGTTTTCATTGGTGAAGTGCAAAAGATTAAAATATCAACAAGTAATAGGAAGGATAAATTCATTCACATAAAACTCAGAATCAAGTTAGTTTATCCAGCCTTCCTGTGCAATGTGAATCACCATGAGGCTGGGAAATTAAAACTGCTCTACAGATTTTTATTGTGCAGACATTATACCATGTTTTGTAAAAGCTGTCTTAGAGTCATAGAGTTATACAGCATGGAAACAGACCCTTCAGTCCAACTTGTCCATGCCAACCAGATATCCAAAACTGATCTAGTCCCACTTACCAGCTTTTGGCCCATAACCCTCTAAACCCTATTCATGTACCATCCAGATTCTTTTAAATGTTGTAATTGTAACTTCCTCCACTGCCACCTCTGGCAACTCACTTCCTTATACACACCACCCTCTGCATGAAAAAATTTCCTTTCAGGTCCCTTTTAAATCTTTTTCCTCTCACCTTAAAACTATGCCCTCTAGTTTTGAACTCCCTTAGGAAAATGACCTTGGCAATTTACCCTATCCATGCCCGTCATGATTTTATAAACCTCTATGAGATCACCCCTCAGACTCTGATGCTCCAGGGAAAAAAGCCCCTATCTATTCAGCCTCTCCCTATAGCTCAAACCCTTCAATCCCAGCAACATCCTTATAAATCTTTTCTGAACATTTTCAAGTTTCACAACATCTTTTGTATGGTCTTGCATACAAGTAGATGAGTGTGACTAGTAGAATGAAAGCATGACTAAATCCCATCGTCTTCATTGCCCCTTCAAGAAAAATCATTTTACTCAGTCATTTTATTTTCATTAAATCCAAGTTGGCTGAAGCATGAGTAGGAAACATTATTAAATAGCCAGCATATGTTTTCAGTCAAGTACCTACCAAGGAGTAGTACCTATCTGCTCAGGTTATATCAATATAGATATTAAACGATATCCATAATTTTCATTAACATCCTACAGTCACAATTGGAAAAAGTTAGGGCAGTACATAGGATATAATATCCTTTTTAGGGAGAAAAAATAGCATTGTCAGGTATAAAATGAGATACAGCTAGATAGAAATCTGAAAACTGTTGAATTCCGAGTCTTGGCTCCTATGCATAGCTGTGACTTTTTGCCAAAGAAAAAAGCTCAAAGTTACTCTGCCAAGCTCACACAGCCAGAGAACAAAAAATCACCAGATATTTATGATGTCACCTGAAGAGTTTGGATGAATTCATGCTCACACAATGACTGAGTTAATTACTACGGAGCTAGGTGTGACTACTGTTTCCAGTGTGCATTACAAGAACACATACATCTTTCATCCCACTTTGTAAATCTATGTCCATGTACTATTAATACAATTGTATTCACTAAATGCATTCATACTCCATTAAAGCAATTAGAAAAGGGATCTAGCACCTTATCATTTATGTCAATGCACAAGCAATTACTGACAAATGTATATTAAATTGAGAGATGTAACAATGTGTTACAGGAGTTTCTGGAATGCAAGGATGTCCTTTTTTCCCTTTGGCTGCACATGAATGAGATAACATTCCTTTTCAATGTGCCGTGGCAGTATTCCAAATAAGTGTGCAAAACCTTATCTACATCCAGTAGGACATCAGGTGTTACTAAACACAAGAAAGAAATTCTAAATTGGATATTAAGAAGATGCAAAGCTATATTCAGGATAACTTGTAATGGAAACCAGAAGGATAGAATGAACCCGGGGTTTAACAAGCTTAATGTAACAAAATCATACAGCAATGCTGCATACCAATGCAGCAAGTCAGAAGATTTTGTTTTCAGGATTAAAGAGAAAATACATAGACTTTGTATAATAATTTGAAAGAATATACTATTTTAAAATATTAATATATTAACAATGTTGCAGCTGGTGTGCATTTTCTTGAAATGTTGCACTTTCTTCCTGCAATGTTTCTGCAATTTGTTAACCCCACCCATCATAATTTGCTAACACTCAGTCACTACTATTGACGCCTTAGGAAGGATATATTGGTCATGGAGGCAGAGCATCATAGATTTATTAAAATAAAACCTGAATTCCAAATTTACAAAGAGAGAATACATAAAACAGGATTGTTTTTCCTGAAATTTAGAAGATTAAGGGCTAATTTGCTCAGGGTTTTCAAGGACAACAGATAGGGCAGCATACAGAAATCATTTCCTTTGGTTGAGGTGTTTGCAACTAGGGGGCATAGTCTAAACTTAGAGTCTCTTAAAAAAGTGAAATTAAGAAAGACTTCTTCACTCAATGGGTGGGAGACATTTGTAGCTCTTTTTCACAAAAGGCACTTAATGTTAAAGCAGTTGCAAATTTGAAATCTGCAATTGATAGATTTTTGCTAACCGAAGATATTAAGCGATGTTTGTATGGGTAACGACATATGTATAGAGTTAGGTTATAGATCAGCCATATTCTTATTGAATGCCTGAACAGGCTCAAGGGGTTAAATGGTATAACATTATTTCTTTGTTTTGTGTTCCAGTACTATTTGTTAAACACTTGCTACATGAAAGAACACAGGATATTGACCTGTTTAGAAAAATCTAAGTATAAGTGAGCAGAGCTGCATCGCATGTTACCATATTTAGCTCAGTTCCCTTTAAGGTGAAAGTACAATCTTTCTTCTACTTAAATCATGTAAGTACGTGGTGTTTGATTTTTGCATTCTCTCTACTAGGTACTACCACATGATGCCAAAGCCCGCCGTCTTTTTGTTACAAGTGGTGGACTGAAGAAGATTCAAGAGATTAAAGCAGAACCTGGTTCAGTTATGCAGGAATATATTAATGGCATTAACAACTGTTACCCAGAAGAAATTGTCAGGTAAAATGAATATTGTTCTCCCTTAAAGTTCTTGTCAACTTTGCTTCATTGATGCCTCCTTAGTTGTGTTTTTAAAAGTAAGGATATTGTAGTCAACTTAAAATCTGATCATTATGGGCTTTTAACTTATCTCTTATATCAGTATTTGTTTTGCTGATAATTAGAAGTCTTGTTGGCTCCTTTTGAAACTGACTACACAAGCTCACTTTGAGTGTGCAGTCATCGCATCATCAGCAGCATAAACTGACAAAAGGGAAATGAATATTGTTGGGATGGGTATGGACTGTGAGTAAAACTTATGCTAAATTATGAAACTGAATTTAATAAATCTCAAAAGTTGTTGCACCAGCAACATTACCACAAAAACTGCTGGATTTTTATACAGTACAATATACAATGTCCTTTTGTTGTCACGTATACTCCAACATAGGGGTACAGTGAAAAGCTTTTCCAGTGTCTGCCTTCTTATGGTGACATCTTAGGTACAAGTCATGGATACAGCAGAGGAACAAAAGTGATTGCATTACTTACAGAATTGAAAAATAAATTAAAAATAGGACAACATTAAAGAGTTGATATTACATGGTAGGAAAATTTAAATAGACATTTCAATTTAGCAGCTCAGCACAGGGCCTGTGCATGTGGTCTGACCAACTGCGCCAGACTCCAGTCCAACAGCCATCTCCGCTCCGCTCTAAGCCCCAATCTGCTCTCTACAGCAGCTCAGCTACTCCAAGGTAAATGCCAGGATTGCCTGGCCTGCGCTGGTCTCCACCCAGAACTCGCTGCCTGCATGATGTTCCAGGGCTGCTTACTCATGCTGCTCTGGGGTTTGTAACCCAGGCACTGTACCAGGGCTTGCTGCTTCGCTGTTCCGGGGCTCGCAGCCCACGTGCTGTTCCGGGGCTCGCAGCCCACGTGCTGTTCCGGGGCTCGCAGCCCATGTGCCGCTCCAGGGCTCATGGCCCACGTGCCGTCATGGGGCTCACAGCCCACGTGCTGTTCCAGGGCTCACAGCCCACGTAACGTTCCAGAGCTCACAGCCCACTTGCCGCCCTGGGGCTCGCAGCCCACGTAACGTTTCTGGGCTCGCAGCCCACGTAACGTTCCTGGGCTCGCAGCCCATGTAACGTTCTTGGGCTCGCAGCCCACGTGACATTCCTGGGCTCGCAGCCCACGTGACATTCCAGGGCTCGCAGCCCACGCACCATTCCAGGGCTCGCAGCCCACGCGCTGTTCTAGGGCTCACTGCCCACGGTATTCTGGGGCTTATGGACTGCACACTGCTGTAGGGCTAAAAACCGACTGAATCTTCAGTAGCAACAGGTGAGGTCCCAGAAGTCTGTAGGTTGGCTAATGTGGTGTCACTGTTTAAGATAGGTGGTAAGGAAAAGCCAGGGAACTATAGACCAATGAGCCTGACATCAGTGGTGGGCAAGTTGTTGGAAGGAATCCAGAGGGAAAGGACTTACATGTGTTTGGAAAGCCAAGGACTGATTATGGATAGTCAGCATGGTTTTGAGCATGGGAAACTGTGTCTTATTAACTTGATTGAGTTTTGTGAAGAAGTAACGAAGTGAATTGATGAGGGCAGAGCGGTGGATGTGACCTATATGGACTTCAGTAGGCGTTTGACAAGGTTCCTCATGGTAGACTGGTTACCAAGGTTAGATCACATGGAATATCCATTTGGATACAAAACTGGCTCGAAGGTAGAAGACAGAAGGTGGTGGTGGAGGGTAGCTTTGCAGACTGGAGGCCTACGCCACATGAATTGGTGCTGGGTCCACTGCTTTTAATCATTTATATAAATTGTTTGGATGTGAAAGTAGGAGGTATGATTAGTAAGTTTGCAGATGACATCAAAGTTGGAGATGTAGTGGATGATGAAGAAGGGTACCTCAGAGTACAATGGGATCTTGATCAGATGGACCAATGGGCTGAGGAATGGCAGATGGAGTTTAATTTAGATAAATGTGAGGTACTACATTTTGGAAAGGCAAATTGGGGTAGGACTTACACACTTAATGGTAAAGTCCTGGGGAGTGTTACTGAACAAAGAGACCTTGGAGTGGAGGTTCATAGTTCTTTGAAAGTGGGGTTGCAGGCAGACAGGAGAATGAAGAAGGTATTTGGTATGCATGCGTTTATTGGTCAGTGCATTGACTATAGATGTTGGGAGGTCATGTTGCAGCTGTACCAGACATTGGTTAGGCCACTTTCAGAATACTGCGTGCAATTCTGGTCTCCCAGGTATAGGAAGGATGTTGTGAAACTTGAAAGGGTTCAGAAAAGATTTACAAGGATGATGCCAGGGTTGGAATGTTTGCCAGGGAGAGGATGAATAGATTGGGGCTATTCTCCCTGAAGCGATGGAGGCTGAGGGGGTGACCTTGTAGAGGTTTATAAAATCATGAGGGGCATGCATATGGTAAATAGACAAGGTATTTTTCGTAGGGTAGGGGAGTTCAAAACTAGAGGGCATAAGTTTCAGGTGAGAGGGGAAAGATTGAAAAGGAACCTAAGGGACAACTTCTTCATGCAGAAGATGGTCTGTGTTTGAAATGAGCTGCCAAAGGAAGTGGTGAAGGCTGCTACAATTACAATATTTAGATGGCATCTGGATGGGTATATGAATAGGAAGGGTTTAGAGGGAAATGGGCCAAATGCTGGCAAATGGGACTAGATTAATTTAGGATATCTGGTTGGCATGGATGAGATAGCCCAAAGGGTCTGCTCTGTGCTGTACATCTCTATGACTCTAATTGCTCAGGGAAGAACCAATTACTTCTGTAAGACTGACTCACATGTGACTCTCATCACACACAGCATGTTGACCCATAATGCCTTGAAGGCAGGGATTAGAGAATAAATCCTACTTTGCCACAATTTTCCACAAGATTATCTATATTTAAAAAAAACTGAATTGAAGAAGAACATCAGTGCAAACTTTAGGAAGCTAGTGGTAGGTGCCACCATGAACTGAAAGGGGAAAGGGAATGGTATGTGAACTGAAATTAGGAAGAGATATATGTCAATATCAATTGTGAAAGGGTGATGGAAGAGATGAAGAGGTTGAGTAGGAACTGCAGGAGATTAAAGGGAGTGAATGCAATTGTTAATTAGATAAAGAAGATTGGAAGGTTGGAGTGCCTCTGCAAATGAAAGAGAGTGTCTTTGTGGTGGCCTCTAGGAGGTAATAATTTGGTTGAATTAGAAGGTTTGATTTGTGCCTGTCTAGTTTGCAAGTCTACATCATCAAATGTCTGTGAGTATTACCTGGATGTTAATGTATCATATGGTTTACTTTATCAATGGAACAAAGTAAAAGAGAATTTATGAATTGGAAAATGTTGACTTCAATGGGATAAGAGGAGTTCTAACTAGTATAAAGAGGAACCAAAGATATCCAGGAAAAACTATCAAGGCGAGAGATGTTTCAGAAATAGATTAGGCACATTCCAACAAGAGGAAATGAAAGGAAACCCAAACCAAGGCTTCTTGGATGATGAGGGCGATATTGAATATGATGAATAAGAAAAAAGCATGTATAATGTGCTTCAGATTAATCTGAGAATGAAATCAAATATAATAAGTCAAGAGAGGAGGTAAAGAGGAAAATACAACTGGCAAGAGAGATTATGAGAATAGAATAGCAGTTAACAGAAAAGGGAAGCCAAAGCTTCCTGTGGGGTATAAATAATATACATATAATAAGAAGGAAGGCAGGGCATATTATGGTGATAAATGCTTAGAGGTCCAGAATAAGGCTTTTGAAGACTAATGAATTATTAGTGTTTACCAGTGAAGAGGATATTGGCAAAATAGAGGCAGAACTGGAAGCAGTGGATATATTGATGGGATGAAAATTGATGGGATGAAAATTAATGGGAAGGATGTACTGGAAGGCCTGGATTAGAGTGGATGGATTGTCTGGTCAGGATGGCTTAAATTCAGTTTGCTAAAGGCAGGACTTGCCATAATCTTCAATTCTTTCAAGGTGCCAGAGGAGTGAAGAACAATACATATAAAGGTATAAGTATAGCCTTAGTGATCCATTTAGCATCAATGTTGAGTAAGGTTTTAGGAAATGATCTTGTGGCATTTGAGGAGATTTGAATTAATTAAGGAGAGCAAGTGTAAAAGATAAATCATGCTTGACTAATCTAATTGAATATTTTGAATTTAAGTTAATTCAGTTAAGTTAATTTGAAGTTAACATAATTGAAGTTATCAGAGACAGTTATGAAGGAATTCAATGTCTGTTCTATATATGAAGTTTAAGAAAGTCTTTAAGAAAAGACTACATATAAGGCTAAATAACAAAATTGTAGCTCATGAATAGAAGTCTGAGCAACTTGGATTGGAAAAACTTGGCATCAGAAGGAAAAGGACCAAGACATGGTGTATTGATTGTTTTTAGACTGGAAGATGATAGACAGTGTTGTCAACCCAAGACTCAGTGCTAGAACCACTACCTGTTTTGATATATAATTGAATTGATATTGTAATACAAAGTAATTTTTTTAAAAAGTAGCCAATGGATCCAAATTTGGAGGTGCATCTGACTGTAAAGATGATATCAATTAACAGCATCAGGATACAGATAGACTACCACAGATGGGGCGGCACAGTGGCTCAGTGGTTAGCACAGCTAACTCACAGTGCCAGGGACCTGGGTTCGATTCCAGCCTCAGGCGACTGTCTGTGTAGAGTTTGCATGTTCTCCCCATATCTGCGTGTGTTTCCTCTGAGTGTTCTGGTTTCCTCCCACAATCCAAAGGTGTGCAAGTTAGGTGAATTGGCTGTGCTAAATCGTACATAGTGTTCAGGGATGTGTAGGTTAGGTGTAAAGTGATAAGGGAATGGGTCTGGGTGGGATGTTGTTCAGAGGGTTAGTGTGGACATGCTGGGCAGAAGGTCTGTTTCCACACTGTAGGAATTTGATGATAGTATGTGGCAGATAGAATTTAAAACAGAGAAATGTGAGGTGATGCACTTTTGAAGAAGTAATAGGGAGAGGCAGTATGGACTAAATGCCCGAAAGGGTCTACAGGGACAGAAGGAATTGAGGTTCATGTGTACAGATCTTTGAAGATGGTAGGATGTAGTTAGAGAATTGTTAGAAAAGCATATAGGAATGTTGGAATGGATACAAAAGCAGGGAAGTTATGCTCAACCTGTTTAAGTTCCTGGTTAGATCACAACCAGAGCTTTGCCTCTACTTCTAGTGACTGCACTTTAGAAAGGATGTGAAGATGTCAGGGATTGGTAAAGAGAGACATGAAACTGAAGATTTTCAACTGGCACTCATAAAGACTTAAACACAAGAAAAAAACAATTTATACTGCATGAGAAGAGATTACTGATTGGTTGGACAATGACTGATACACAAGCAGCAGAAACTATTAGGTGTTTCAGTTGGCTGATTAAATTCAAACCAGACATGTCCATTCTGTTCAGGGCATTGTTGTGGGGATAGAGCAGGCATTGATTGTCTTTGCAACCCTTTAAGATGCAATTTATAGGCATATACTTTTAGCATGGAGAGCACCAGGTCATGTATGTGAATAAATGTAGTTTCTATCATGCACAAATGAATCACACCACGAGACACTGATACTCTTAAATTGGTGTAGTCAGGATTATTTTATAAATGTTGTTTGATATCAGTATCACATTTAATTTTGGGCACTACTTTCTAAATTTTGCAAGTCTTCGGCTGGTTGAACACGGTTGACACACTACCTCGTGTGAACAGCCGAAGGGACATGTTATTTAATGTGGCCCACTAATCATTGGGATATTTAGTTTATATGCCTAGCATCATACTGACACTGAGCCTCTTAAAACACATCATTTATTTATGTGATGTCATATGATGTAAAACATGAACTATTAATTTTTGAATTCCGTCATCTAATTTGATACCTGGTTCTTTCATGGACTGAAATGGACATAAAAATAAACCAAAAACACACTGAATTAAAATGGCCAAAGGGATCACCTGGTCACAAGTTGTCAGATTTCAATATGGATTACACAACAGACAGCTAGACTTAAATCAACATTTTGTCCGAAGACAAAGAAGTCAGTCAGCCCCTACCAGTGGACACTCCTCTTCCATTTCTAGTTTACACCTTGATGAAAATGTTTGCATACTGGAGATGAAAATAAGAATGACAATAATCAAACCTCAAGACAATTAATTCAGACATGGAAATACGTAACAAGCTTAAATTTCAAGAAACTGTTTCTTGTGAAAAGAGGAGATGGATTTTAGATTCCAGAATCGAATGGCTAGAGAATGCTCTTTCTCTATCTGACTCTAAAGAAGAAAGAGCACCCAGTGACAAAAGAATTCAAAAGAAACATCAGAACATCGAGAACTTGAAAAGATAACTGAAATAATTGCTACTGCTGATAATCTAAGACACAACGAACTATGCTTAGATCAAAACACTGAACCTCAAGGACTCCAAAAGATTTGAAACTATATATTGCTTTAATCTTCCTTTTGTAATCGATACTGTCTCTTTTTTAACTTTGTACCTGTGTATATGTATGTTTCATGTCAGATTTTTATTTTTCTCTGGATTAGCAAGTAATAATATTTGTTCATTTTTTTGCTTAAGAAATCTTAGTGATTGACTCCTTATTGAAACAGTAGAATTTAATTAACTTTTAATTGGAGAGAGGCATAGCCTCATTCTAAAAAGAACATAAATCTTTGTTGGAGCCAGTTGGGAAGGTTCAAAAGATGGGAAACTTCTGGTTTTGGTTAGAAGTCACATGAAACCAGGTTTTAGACCAACATATTTATTTGAAATCACAAGCTTTCAAAGCGCTGGTCCTTCATCAGATGAAGTGAAGAGAAGCACACAGGCACAGAATATATACGGAGAGAGATCAAAAGATCATAACAAATGGTGTGAGTGGAGTGTCGACAGGCTGAATAATAAGTCTTTGCAAGTAATCAGAAGTGTCAAATGGTGTGAGTAAAGTGTCATCAACTGAATAGCAAGTGAAAGGATGACCTGTATTCTGATTAATTGAGGCAGAGAGCTAAATACAAAAAATTAAAAATAAGGTCATGCTGGAGACAAACCTAATGGCTAGGATAACACGATAGGTATAAGAGTTACAAGCCAAGGATCCAACCAAAGAAACAAGTAATTCAAAACTATATAAATTATGGACAAGCCCTGCATATACACGATCTGCTCAGATGAAGAGGAATGAAAGAGACACTTAAAGCCTTCATAAGAATAGGATATGATGCACAACTCATCAATCGCCAGGTCCAATGTGCCACAACAAAATACCGCAATTACTTTGTCAGAAGACAGACGCAGGATACAACCGATAGAGTACCCTTCATCATTCAGTACTTCTCTGGAGCAGAAGTGCACTGTGTTCTTTGCAACCTTCAACATGTCATCAATGATGACGAACATCTCACCAACATCATCCCTACATCTTCACTTCTTGCCTTTAAACAACTTATAAACCTTAAACAGATTTTCAGCAAATTACCACACTTTCAGGACACTATTCATCACAACACTACACAACTCTGTCAGGATAACCTCTGCAAGACATGTCAGATCATCGACATGGCTGCTGCAATCACACATGGGAACACCACCCACCATGGTCACGGCAGATACTCATATGATTCAGCCAATTTTGTCAACCTCATATGCTGCAGGCAAGGATGTCCCAAGGCATGGTATATTGGCAAGCCAATGCAGACGCTACGGCAATGGATGAGTGGACACTGCGCAACAATCACCAGATGGGAATGTTCCCTCCCAGTCGAGGAACACTTCAACAGTCAAGGGCATTCAGCCTCCGATCTTCGGGCAAGTGTCCTCCAAGGCAACCTTCAAGATATACAACAAAACATAATTGTCAAGCAAGAATTGATAGCCAAATTCCGCACCCATGATTTTGTGGTCTCAACCATGATTTTGTGTTCATGTTACGTTACATGGAACCCCACCATACTGTTCTGTCTCTGTAAAATCTTCCTTACTCTCCTGTTTTGACACTATCATCTTGATAACTTGTTATAATCTCTCTACCTTAATTAGTTTGTATGATTTTGGATTACTTGTTACTGTGGTTAGACCCTCGGCATGCAACTTTTATACTCATCATGTTATTCAGCCATTTGGTTTGCCTCCAGCACCATCTTATTTTTACTTTTTTGTACTTATCTCTCTGCCTCAATTAATTGGAATGTGGAGGTGCCGGTGTTGGAATGGGGTGAACAAAGTCAGAAGTCACATGACACCAGGTTATAATCCGACAGATTTATTTGAAATCACAAACTTTCGGAGCGCGGCCCCTTTGTCAGGTGAAGTGAGAGGGAAGCACATAGACACAGAATTTACCGACAGAGAGATCAAAAGATCATACAAATGGCACGAGTGGAGTGTCGAACAGTAAGTCTGCAGGTGACCAAGAGTGTTAGACCGTGTGAGTAAAGTGTCAATAGCTGAGTAACAAGCAAAGGGATGACCAGAATTTGATTAAATGAGGCAGAGATAATTATAAAACATTGAAAATAAGGTGGTGCTGGAGACAAACTAAATAACTGGAATGGTAGGTATAAGAGTCACATGCCAAGGGTCTGACCAAATTAATAAGTAATCCAAAACTATAAAAACTAATTAAGGTAGAGAGATCATAACAATTTATCAAGGTGATGGTGTCAAAACAGAGCGTAAGGAAGATTTTACAGGTACAAAAGAGTAGGTAGGGCCACATGTAGCATGACATGAATCCAAGATCATGGTTGAGGCACAGAACTTGGCTATCTGTTTCTGCTCAGTGACTTTGCATTGTTGTATATCTCGAAGTCCATCTTGGAGGACGCTTATCCGCAGATCAGAGTCTGTATGTCCTCGACCGCTGAAGAGTTTCCTGACTGGGAGGAAACATTCCTGTGTTGTGTAGTGTCCAGTCATCCATTGCCATAGTGTCTGCTTGGTTACACCAATGTACCATGCCTCGGGCCATCCTTGACTGCAGCATATGAAATAGACAACATTACCGAGTCACATGAGTATCTGCTGTGTACATGGTAGGTGGTGTTCCCATGTGTGATGGTAGTATCCATGTCGACGATCTGACATATCTTGCAGAGTTGCCATGGCAGGGTTTTGTGGTGTTGTGGTTGATCAGCATAGTATGCTGCGAATGATGATCTGTTTAAGGTTTGGTGCTTCTTTGAATGAAAGAAGTAGAGGCGTAGGGGTGACCTTGGCAAGATGTTCATTGTCATCAATGACATGTTGAGGGCTGCGAAGAACGTGGCATTGTGTATCCGCTCTGGGTAAGTACTGGACAATGAAAGGTACTCTATTGGTCATATCGCGTGTCTGTCTTCTGAGGAGGTTGTTGCGGTTTTGCACTGTGGCACATCAGAACTGGTGATTGATGAGTTGAGCATCATATCCTGTTCTTATGAGGGTATCTTTCAGCATCTTTAGGTGTCCGTCATGGTCCTCCTCACCTGAGCAGATCCTTTGTAAGCGGACTGTTTGTTTGTAAGGGATGGCTTATTTAATATGTTTAGAGTGGAAGCTAGAGAAGTGCAATATCATGAAGTTATTCATGGGCTTGTGGTAGAGTGAGGGACTGAGTTAATCGGATTATATAGGCCTTCCCTTCACTTGCTGTTCAGCTGTTGACACTTTACTCACACCATCTGACACTTTAGATGATCTGCAGAGACTTATTATTCAACCTGTTGACACTCCACCCATACTATTTGTATGATCTTTTGATCTGTCGATAAATTCTGTGCCTGTGTGCTTCTCTTCACTTTGTCTGACGAAAGAGCGTGCCCCAAAAGTTTGTGGTTTCAAATAAACCTTTTGGACGAAAACTTGGTGTCAAAAATAAAAGGGTGGTTATGGCAGGGGATTTTAACTTTCCAAACATAGACTGGGACTGCCATAATGTTAAGGGTTTAGCTAGAGAGGAATTTGTTAAGCATGTACAAGAACATTTTCTGTTTCAGTATGTGGATGTACCTACTAGAGAAGGTGCAAAACTTGACCTACTCTTGTGAAATAAGGCAGGGCAGGTGACTGAGGTGTCAGTGGGGGAGCACTTTGCCAGCAACCATAATTCTATTAGTTTTAAAATCATGATGGAAAAGGATAGACCAGATCTAAAAGTCAAAGATCTAAATTGGAGGAAGGCCAATTTTGGAGGTATTAGGCAAGAACTTTCAAAAGCTTATTTGGGGCAGATGTTCGCAGGTAAAGGGAGTGCTGGAAAATGGGAAGCCTTCAGAAATGAGATAATGAGAATCCAGAGAAAGTATATTCCTGTCAGGATGAAAGGAAAGGCTGGTAGGTGTAGGGAAAGCTGGATGACTGGACAAATTGAGGTTTTGGTTAAGAAAAAGAAGGAAGCATATGTCAAGTATGGACAGCAGAGATCAAATCAATCCTTAGAAGTGTACAAAGGCAGTAGGAGTGCAATTAAGAGGTAACTAGGAGAGAATAAGGCCCCTCAAAAATCAGCAAGATGGCCTTTGTGTGGAGTCGCAGGAGATGGGGGAGACACTAAACGAGTATTTTGCATCAGTGTTTACTGTGTAAAAGGACATAGAAGATATAGAATGTAGGGAAATAGATGGTGACATCTTGAAAAATGTCCATATTACAGAGGAGGAAGTGCTGGATTTCTTGATATGCATAAAAGTGGATAAATCCCCAAAACCTGATCAGGTGTACCCTAGAGCTCTGCGGGAAGCTAGTTAAGTGATTGCTGGGCCTCTTGCTGAGATATTTGTATCATTGATAGTCACAGGTGAGGTGCTGGAAGACTGGAGGTTGGCTAACGTGGTGCCACTGTTTAAGAAAGGTAATAAGGAGAAGCCAGGGAACTATAGACCAGTGAACCTGACATCAGTGGTGGGCAAGTTGTTGGAGGGAATCCTGAGGGACACAGTGTACATGTATTTGGAAAAGCAAGGACTGATTAGGGATAGTCAGCATGGATTTGTGCGTGGGAAATCATGTCTCACAAACTTGATTGAATATTTTGAAGAAGTATCAAAGAGGATTGAGGCAGAGCAGTATATGTGATCTATATGGACTTCAGTAAGGAATTCGACAAGGTTCCCCATGGGAGACTGGTTAGCAAGGTTAGATCTCACGGAATACTGGGAGAACTAGCCATTTGGATACAGAACTAGCTCAAAGGTAGTAGACAGAAAGTGGTGGAGGGTTGTTTTTCAGACTGGAAGCCTGTGACCAGTGGAGTGCCACAAGGATTGGTGCTGGGTCCTCTACTTTTTGTCATTTACATAAATGATTTGGATGTGAGCATAAGAGGTATTGTTAGTAAGTTTGCAGATTACACCAAAATTGGAGGTGTAGTGGACCGTGAAGAAGGTTACCTCAGATTACAAAAGGATCTTGATCAGATGGGCCAATGGGCTGAGGAGTGGCAGATGGTGTTTAATTCAGATAAATGCGAGGTGCTGCAGTTTGGAAAGGCAAATCTGAGCAGGACTTATACACTTAATGGTAAGGTCCTCGGGAGTGTTGCTAAACAAAGAGACCTTGGAGTGCAGGTTCATAGCTCCTTGAAAGTGGAGTTGCAGGTAGATAGGATAATGAAGAAGGCGTTTGGTATGCTTTCCTTTTTCGGTCAGAGTACAGGAGTTGGGAGGTCATGTTGCGGCTGTACAGGACATTGGTTAGACCACTGTTGGAATATTGCGTGCAATTCTGGTCTCCTTCCTATCAGAAGGGTGTTGTGAAACTTGAAAGAATTCAGAAAAGATTTATAAGGATGTTGCCAGGGTTCGAAGTTTTGAGCTATAGGGAGAGGTTGAACAGACTAGGGCTGTTTTCCCTGGAGTGACGGAGGCTGAGGAGTGACCTTATAGAGGTTTACAAAATTATAAGGGGATGGATAGGATAACTAGACAAGTCTTTACCCTGGGGTGGTGGAGTCCAGAACTGGAGGGCATAGGTTTAGGGTGAGAGTGGAAAGATATAAAAGAGACCTAAGGGACGCCTTTTTCACGCAGAGGGTGAGACATGTATGGAATGAGCTGTCAAAGGAAGTGGTGGAGGCTGGTACAATTGCAACAGTTAGGCATTTGGATGAGTATATGAATCGGAAGGGTTTGGAGGGATATGGGCCGGGTGCTCGCAGGTGGGACTAGATTGGGTTGGGATATCTGGTCAACATGGATGGGTTGGACCGAAGGGTCTGTTTCCATGCTGTACACCTCTATTACTCTATGAGATGGGCTAATGAGCTGAGGAATGGCAGATGGAGTTTAATTTAGATAAATGTGAGGTGCTGCATTTTGGGAAAGCAAATCTTAGCAGGACTTATACACTTAATGGTAAGGTCCTAGGGAGTATTGCTGAACAAAGAGACCTTGGAGTACAGGTTCATAGCTCCTTGAAAGTAGAGTTGCAGGTCGATAGGATAGTGAAGAAGGCATTTGGTATGCTTTCCTTCATCGGTCAGTGTTGAGTACAGGAGTTGGGAGGTCGTGTTGCAGCTGTACATGACATTAGTTAGGCCACGTTTAGAATATTGAGTGCAATTCTGGTCTTCTTCCTATCAGAAGGATGTTGTGAAACTTGAAAGGGTTCTGAAAAGATTTACAAGGATGTTGCCAGGGTTGGAAGATTTGAGTTCTTGGGAGAGGTTGAATAGGCTAGGGCTGTTTTCCCTGGAGTGTTGGAGGCTGAGGGGTGACCTCATAGAGGTTTATAACGTCATGAGGGGCATAGATAGGATAAATAGGCAAAGTCTTTTTCCTAGGGTCGGGGAGTCCAGAACTAGAGGGCATGGGTTTAGGATGAGAGGGAAAAGATCTAAAAGAGACATAAGGGGCAATGTTTTCACTTAGAGGGTAATACATATATGGAATGAGCTGCCAGAGGAAGTGGTGGAGGTTGGTACAATTGCTGCATTTAAAAGGCATCTAAATGGGTATATAAATAGGAAGAGTTTAGAGGGATGTGGGCCGGGTGCTAGCAAGTGGGACTAGATTGGGTTGTGATATCAGATCAGCATGGATGAGTTGGACCAAAGGGTCTGTTTCCGTGTTGTATGTCTCTTTGACATTATGTGCCTTCTAACCTCGTCCACCCCAATCCAACACTGACACCTCCTTATCATGGTTATCACCTGATCTTAAAGCAGTAGGCAGAATATCTTAATGGTGTGACATTAGCATCCTATTGGTGGAGAATACCATTCATGTGTTTACTCCAAACTTGCAACATGAGATGGCTAGCTTCTCAAAGTTTTAGGGCATGTTCCCTGTCAAGTGTAATCTTAGGTGGAAAGATTGGACACCATTCAGGGCCAAAAGTGGCTGTTCTAGCCCCTTCTATGAGTTTGCATGATATGCACTGTAGCCTATTCACACCACTCATGGAAGCCATTGATATTTGCACAAGACCACTATATCATGGCAATCTAGGTGTTATCAGTATCTGAATCTATTTTCATCAACCTCATGGATTTAGCAACTTGCTTGGTTCAGTTTCAATCTCAAAATAATGGATTATGTATTGAAGACAGAGATGAGGAGAAATTTCTTCTCTCAGATGGTTGTGAATCTGTGGAATTCTTTCCCATAGAGAACTAAAAAGGCTGGGTCATTAAGTATATTCAAGGTTGAGATTTTAATCAGTAAGGGGATCAAGGGTTATAGGGAAAAGGCAGGAAAGTTGAATTGAGGATTATCAGATCAACCATGATCTCCTTGATGGACAGAGTAGACGTGATGGGCATAATGGCCTACTTCTGCTCCTATGTCTTAAGGTCCTAAAGCCTTAACCATATTTCATTGTAGAATCTAAAACCTTGTATAGCTTGCTTCTGGTTGGCCTCAGAATGTGATTCAATCCAAAACACTCTATGAGCTCTAGGCTACTTTGCTCATTCCTGAAGAAGGGCTAATGCCCGAAACGTCGATTCTCCTGTTCCCAAGATGCTGCCTGACCTGCTGCGCTTTTCCAGCAACACATTTCCATCTCTGATCTCCAGCATCTGCAGACCTCACTTTCTCCTCAGTTTCAATGACACTATACCCACTCAAAAAGTGGTGTTACAATGAGGTAGGCCCAGCACTTGCTGACACCTTTGTCAGTTTTCATGAGAAGGCATGAAACTTGTCAGAAAGGTTCTGTGATAATCAAAGAGGACTTGATACAAACTGGAAAAATCAGATGAGCAAAGTAGCCTAGAGCTCATAGAGTGTTTTGGATTGAATCACATTCTGAGGCCAACCAGAAGCAAGCTATACAAGGTTTTAGATTCTACAATGAAATATGGTTAAGGCTTTAGGACCTTAAGACATAGGAGCAGAAGTAGGCCATTATGCCCATCACGTCTACTCTGTCCATCAAGGAGATCATGGTTGATCTGATAATCCTCAATTCAACTTTCCTGCCTTTTCCCTATAACCCTTGATCCCCTTACTGATTAAAATCTCAACCTTGAATATACTTAATGACCCAGCCTTTTTAGTTCTCTATGGGAAAGAATTCCACAGATTCACAACCATCTGAGAGAAGAAATTTCTCCTCATCTCTGTCTTCAATACATAATCCATTATTTTGAGATTTTGCTGTCTGGTCCTAGACTTTTCCACAAGAAGAAATAACCTTTCAACATTTCCCTGTTAAGTCCTCTAAATATCTTGTATATTTCAATTAAATTGCCTCTCATTCTTCTCTATTCCAATGAATCCTGACCCAATCTACACAACTTCTCCTCATAAGACAGTCCATTCAAACCTGGGATCAGCTTAGTGAGTCATCACTGAACTGCCTCCAATGCCAATATATCTTTCCTCAGATAAGAAGTCTAAAATAGTCCACATTTTTCCAACTGTGATCTGACTAGTGCATTGTAAAGTTTTAGCAAATCTCGGTTTATACTCCATTCCCTTAGAAATAAAGGCTAATATCCCATTTGCCTTTACTATTTTCTCATTGAATTTGTATGCTAGCTTTTTATGAATCATGCACGAGGACTCCAAATCCCTCTGTTCTGTAGATTTCTGCAGTCTTTCCCTATTTAAATAATATTCTGCTCCTCTATTCTTTCTGCCAAAGTGCATAGCCTCACATTTCCCCTCCTCATGTTCCATCTCACATCCAATCAATGACCTCATTGTAAAGGCATCACTTGTTAGCAATCACAACATGATTCAGTTTTGCATTCAATTTGAGGGAGAGAGGATTGGGAGCAAGACTAATGGCTTAAATTTCAGTAAGAGCCTTAAAGCTAACTTAGTTTAAGTGAAATTCAAATTTGTTTTTTTTAATGGAAGTACTCCTAAACTCCTGTTAGAGAGGAAGTATGACAACTTAGATATGGCAAAATGAAGGAGTGACAATACATGTCTGACGGTAAAGAAATATCTTGCATATAAAATATAGCTGGTATCTCGTTCAAGAAAGAGAAAGATCACAGACAAATCAAAGTTTTAAACTTAAGTAAGTTTGACGAGACCACTGTGAGATATAAGCTAGACATGTTAAGCTGGATTGATGTATCCAAATGAATTTTTAGTTCAATACAATACATAAACATCTTCTTAAATAACAAAATTTCAATTTAGGAAGATGAGAAATATTAGGAACCATTGTTGACTGTTAATGTACATTTAATTAGATTATGGCTGATCTGCACCTGAACCACATTTGTGATCTTTTCCTCCTCTCTTAATTTTCCTACCCAACACCCAATAGATCTAAGGTTGAGAGTTCACTGTGAGGGGAATGAATAAATGGAAGCTGCCTCCTTTGACTCACAACATATTATTTCAATGCACTATATCCCCAAACAGCGTCCAGCTGTGCTTTATCAACCTGCATTGTGCATTTCGTTATATGATCAAATTCTCAGATTTTCTTTTTATGTATTCCAAATTCTCACAGTACGCTGAATTAGCAATGTTGTTTTCACATTTCCCCATTAGTCCACTGAACCTCCAGCTTCACCGAGCACATATGTTTCATTGTCAGCTGAAAATCTGGTGGTGAAGCCGTTCCACTTTTAATCTAAAGCATTTCCTAAAGTGAGATATTCGCACAGATTGAATTGGTGATTGGGTTGGGATATCTGGTCGGCATGGACAGGTTGGACCGAAGGGTCTGTTTCTATGCTGTACATCTCTATGACTCTATGTAGAGTGATCCAAGCCAGCTATGATGACAATGTTAGTACTTTTTTGGGTGTCAATTGCTGGACTTTTGTGAGTGAATTGTTAGAAGTGGTTCTAAATATAACCAGAATAAGTACAGGTTGTTCTGGTATAGCACACGTTTTGTCAATGCAAATTGGCTATAACACGATTGATGAATTGTGGGTGTTATAGAGTCATAGAGATGTACAGCATGGAAACAGAGCCTTTGGTCCAACCCGTCCATGCCGACCAGATATCTCAACTCAATCTAGTTTCACCTGCCAGCACCCGGCCCATATCCCTCCAAACCCTTCCTATTCAAATACCCATCCAAATGCCTCTTAAATGTTGCAATTGTAACAGCCTCCACCACTTCCTCTGACAGCTCATTCCATACACGTACCACCCTCTGTGTGAAAAAGTTGTCCTGTAGGTCTCTTTTATATCTTTCCCCTCTCACCCTAAACCTATGCCCTCTAGTTCTGGACTCCCCGACCCCAGGGAAAAGACTTTGCCTATTTACCCTATCCATGCCCCTCATAATTTTGTAAACCTCTATAAGGTCACACCTCAGCCTCCGACGCTCCAGGGAAAACAGTCCCAGCCTGTTCAGCCTCTCCCTATAGCTCAAATCCTCCAACTCTGGCAACATCCTTGTGAATCATTTCTGAACGCTTTCAAGTTTCACAACATCTTTCCGATAGGAGACCAGAATTGCACGCAATATTCCACTAAGGCAAACCTTCTACTGAACGGGTGTAGTGATCAGCTACAGCGAGACTTTTTTTATAGCACTAGGTTGTAGAGGAATGCAACTGTCGCATTATAGCAGAATTACCTTTAATTAATTAATATTTTAGCAGTATTTCCTCTGTGCTATGATTTTAGCATGTGAAATGTTTTTGAAATCACATCTTACATATAATGCATCTTTAATATGGTAAATCCATGGTGCCCCATCGAATAAAATTTGACACTGAGACACATAGCAAGATATTGGGATGGATAGCTGAAAGATTGGTTGAAGAATTAGGTTTGAGGAACATCTTAAAGCAGGAATACACAGTGGATATTTCAGAGTTTCTTGTGCAGCTATCTGAAGGCAGGATCCCCAAAGGAAATTGGGGAAATTAGGGCAGCACAGTGGCTCATAGCGCCAGGAACCAGGGTTCGATTCCAGCTTCGGGCAACTGTCTGTGTGGAGTTCACATTCTCCCCGTGTTTGCGTGGGTTTCCTCCGGGTGCTCCAGTTTCCTCTTACAATCCAAAGATGTGCAGGTTAGGTGAATTGGCCATGCTAAATTGCCCATAATGTCCTAAGATGTATAGGTTAGGTGCATTAGTCAGGGTAAATGTAGAGTAATAAGGTAGGAGAATGGGTGGATTACTCTTCAGACATATGGTGCGGACTTGTTGGGTCAAATAGCCTGTTTCCACACTGTAGGGATTCTATGATTCTAAGAGGCCAGAATTGAACAACAGAATGTTTTTGGAGGGTTGAATGATGTTACAGGGATAGAGAAACAATTTGTTATTGTGTGTTCATTACATTTCAAGATTTTAATCTTGAATCATATTTAAGAATAAATTATGTTATTTTTTTCCAGATATTACTCTCCCGGATATTCAGATGCGCTGTTAGAAAGAGTGGAAAACTACCAACCAGCTCTTTGAGAAACACTGTGGATATTATTTCAATCTTTGGTTCTCCTGCTACTAAAGTCTTGAAGTCTCTACTCATTTGCTAATATTTCCAATATAGCTTACAGTAAATTATGCCCTACGTTCCTGTCCATCCCTTCTCACCTTTAAAGCAAATTCATCTCAAATTTGAAAATAAAAATAAGCACCCTTACAAACATAAATGTATAATTCGTATTTCAGTGTACCAGGGGGTTTTTACTGATGGTTATTTTTGCAATACTTCACCTGTCTCAATAAAATTGCATGTTTTACAAAAAGAAATTTCTATATTATGGTTAGACAGGCTGTAAATTTTCATCAATATTTGTGAAGCCAGGTTTCACTGGCCTCTATTATATTCTGTGACCTGCAAATTTAAACATTTTATGACCTTTTGAAGCTCCTTAGTTCAATTACAGTAGTGAAGATGGTGATTCAGATCTGAAATGTTTGTTATAGTCAGCTCTTTATAATTGTATATTGCTTTGATTATTCACCAAGATTGCACGTCAGGTGGAGTGCAATGAAAACTATTAGGATTAGTTTCATTACTTCAATAAAATTAATGCCTTCAAAACATGATATAGTCCAGGTTATTACAAATGCATCTGCCCATTGCAGCTTTGTATCTACAGTTAATACTAATAGAACATAGAACAGTACAGCATAGAACAGGCCCTTCAGCCCACGATGTTGTGCCGACCATTGATCCTCATGTAAGGTAAACCTAATATATGAACCCTCAAATTTCTGTGACCGTATGCATGTCCAGCAGTCTCTTAACTATCCCCAATGACCTCGCTTCCACAACTGCTGCTGGCAATGCATTCCATGCTCTCACAACTCTCTGCGTAAAGAACGCGCCTCTGACATCCCCTCTATACTTTTCACCAAACAGCTTAAAACTATGACCCCTCGTGTTGACAATTTCTGCCCTGGGAAAAAGTCTCTGGCTATCAACTCTATCTATGCCGCTCATTATCTTGTTCACCTCAATTAGGTCCCCTCTCTTCCTTCTTTTTTCCAATGAAAAAGGTCCGATCTCAGTCAACCTCTCTTCGTAAGATAAGCCCTCCATTCCAGGCAGCATCCTGGTAAACCTCCTTTGAACCCTCTCCAAAGCATCCACATCTTTTCTATTATAGGGCGACCAGAACTGGACACAGTATTCCAAGTGCAGTCTAACCAAAGGTTTATAGAGCTGCAACAAGATCTCATGGCTCTTAAACTCAATCCCCCTGTTAATGAAAGCCAAAACACCATAATCTTTCTTAACAACCCTGTCCAAATGTGGGACAGTAGTTTCTTGTATGCCTAACGTTCGGGTGGAAGTCCATTTGTATTTATACAGCGATGGAGTAACATTGCCTGACCTGTTGGCTATGATTGACTTCAACCCATTTTCTTTTAACTCCTGACCATCTTGCTGTTTACATACGAAGGATTTTGAATTAGTTGGTGGCATGCAGCAAGATTTAAATCCTTCAGATTCTGAGGAATCACATTCTTTGTATTCGGACCCGTCTCTCGTTTAGCCATTTTGCAGAATATTTGGGCCTTATTTCAGTTTTGCTTTTGTATATTACTTGTACATTACATATTGAATGGAAAATATTGAACATATTGAAAATATTGAATCCTTTATTCATGGTAGTTGTTTGAACGTGGTTGTGACAATTGAAATGTCGCTGCATAATATATACTTCCAGTTTATTACGTGGAGAGTGACGCTGCACAGTGAAAAGACTGAGCTGGTCTGTGGGGAGGGGGACTGCACATGTTTGAACGTGGACCTGCAGAGTACTGTTGTACAATTGGTTTTATTCAGTTGCCATTTAAAAGGCTGACGGACGGGTGTGAGATTCTGCAGAATGTAGAAGCTGAGCCCGCCACAGACTGAGTGGTTTTAGTACATCCTTCCAAAAATCGGCGGCAAAACCTGTGCCTTCCCTTCGCAGACCCCGCTTCCTTCATGATTAAAGGTTCAAATGAAACGCCCGGACAGGAGGGTTAAACCTTTGGTTTCCCTTTGGACAAAACGTTCAGGAGTTCCTGGTTTTGTTCTCACGTCGGGTTGATGAAACAGTCATTGGGATTCTGGTCCATTGGTGTAACCTGCCGAGTCTTCCAAACGTGGTTCCCGCGCTTTGCTGGGTTCCGGGATTTCATCATGGGGGGGGGGGGGGGGGAACAGGGGGGATTCATAATCGGGCGGGGGTGTGGGGGATGGTGGAGAAGCTTCATCCGCGGACACTGGGCCGGTTGTAGCCGTGTATGTGTGTGTGTGTGTGTGTGTGTCAGGTGCTGCTGACATGCAGCTGTCGGTTGCCAGGTCAGGGGGCTGTATCTGTGCAGCCTGCCACGCTGTTAGCTTGGAGCCCGAGATTCGCTCCGATCCTCTGTCGAACAAAGCCATCCTTGTGTGGAACTGGAATCGAGCAGGAGCTCCCAGCCCCTCTCTGCTCGCTTACTGCTGATCGCTGTAACCCGAAACTACTCCACCCATCAGCCATCTCAGAATGAAATGACCCGTTCCCCCTCTCTCAGCTCACGGAGGTGTTGGGTTTGGTGAGAGGGGGACACCAGGCCAGCCCAGAGTGTCTTTTCGTTTCCATCATCTCCGCTCTCTCTCGCTGTTGGCGGCCGCCTCCTCTCAGTGGAGCTGGCGCGGGGAAGCCCAGAACAACCTGGAGTATGAGTAAAGGTGGTCTCCTCTAAGTAGGTTCCGGATCGCCTGGCTCTTGAAATCTGATTACTTAGATGCCGTCTAGAAGCAATCGCCGATAAATAACGACGGCGTGAGAGGGAACCGCTCGCTTGGGTTATCTAAGGGCAAGCCACACATTTTCTGAACAGCGTCCGTAATTCCGATCAACTTGAAGATGTCTACAAATCCACTGTAATATGGCTCTCGATTTTTCACCGGAAAAATACTCCTGTTGTGGGGTTGCCTCATCCAAAATCGTTTAAAAATCCACCTACAATTTATTTAAATACAGTATGGATCACAGAACAGACCCGTTTTAGCCTGAAACAAATTGCTGAAGGAACTCAGCAGGTCTGGCAGCATCTGTGGAGAGAGAAACTGAGTTAAGGTTTTGGGTCCAGTGACCCTTCTTCAGAATGTTCTGACGAAGCGTTACCTCGGTTTACTCTCCAGATATTGCCAGACCTGATGAATTTTTCCAGCATTTTTTTGTTTTCTTTGCTTCAGATTTCCAGATCTGCAGTTCGTTCTTTTATTTTTCTGTTTTAAACTGTTTTAACTCATCGTGTGTGTGTGTGTTTGGGGGTGTGTATGGAAGGTGAATATTCAGCATTCAGTACAATGCCCGATTGCCTACAATGTTGCTACTGTACACTCTTCCCTTTAGAAAAAGAGAAGGCTGATATGAGACTTTAGCGAGATACTCCAAGACCACGAAGGGCCTGGACAAATTACAGATGGAGAAACTGTTCCCACTGGTAGACAAATCCCGAACCCGAGGACACAGGTGTAAATCCAGTTATAAAAGTTACACAGCCATCAAGGTCAACTTTTTCAATGGGCGAGTCGTTCGGCTCTGGAATGCACTGCCAGAGAGTGTGGAGGAGTCAGGAATCAGTTAAGGTTTCAAAAGGAAATTTGGATCATTATCGGAATAGGAAAAAGATGCAGGCCTTGGGGGAGACCGGGGGAGGGAGGCAGAGAGAGACGGGAGACGACTTGCTCCTGCGGATGGCCTGAACAGGTACACTGGGCCGAACGGCCTCTTCCTGTACAGTAACCATCCTATAACTCTGTACAGTATTTTAACCATCCGCATTACTGTATGTGTGTAACCCCATTTCAAGTCAGTTCTGATTAAAACCAAACCGAACTAATAAACAACAGCAAATGGTGCAGCCAGGAGGAGAGTTTTACATGTTCTGTTGCCCGAATGGCGGCACTTACACCCCGTCTGACTTCATTCGCAATATTTCTACTTATTGTATAAAACTGACATTAGATATTAGGATTTTTTTTTTTAAAAGTTATTGTGCAAAAATGTCTGGCAGAGCAGAATGTGTTTGTGGGGTTTCCTTTATACCAATTTCTGATAGTGCCCTGGGACCAAGGTTTCACTTAACTGGAATTCTTCCTTTCAGCCGTACACCCACCCCTCCGATTCCACTTTGTCACTGCAGCCCAAGCCCTCCGCATATAATTATTTTTAAAATTATGACAATTTATTGAAATAAAACTCATCCGTTTGTTTCTGTGTACATGCCTGAGCCAATAGGTTAAAAAGGAGGAACTATTATTTCATTTTAGTGTGCTCCACTCATTCCTATCAAGCGAAGGGGAATGAATGAATGAATTCTTAGCCATCGCCACTCACAACAAGGCTATCACCAACAGAAGAATGTAGCCTTTAACCAGTTCAAGGTACAGCAGTACCTTTCCGTACATATGTAAAATCCCTCGGTGTTTAATATTTCCGTTTCAAAACTCAAAGGCGTACAAAACTTTTCTTCCTGACATCATTCTGATTGGCCAGTTAGTGTTTCTCAGCCATTGTCTTCTCTGCACAACCATCGTTTGGTATCAAAACTGCAATTGCGGATCTAGATCATGCTCCTAAACATTTCAGGCCCAAGTCCTAAGGAACAACCTATTAGTATCGAGAAAAGAATTTTCTGTATCGTAGATCATACCGATCTTCAGCAGAATGCCTCAGTGACAGTAGCAATGTCATGTGGTGAACTGTAAAACGATTAATAACTTTATCATTATAATTACATTAAGTTGCAGCAATAGGTTTGTACAGCACCATTTAAAATATCAGAACATTACTTGCCTTTACTGATTACTTCATAGCTTTGCAATAAATTCTTACCATTCAAAACCAAGTTATTAAAAAAGGGAACTTATATCGCTAAAATTAAGACCACACCATCATTTTGTGATGGGACGAGTTGGACCGAAGGGTCTGTTTCCGTGCTGTACATCTCAATGGTCACTCAATGTACATCCTCTGGTCACTCGCAGTTAATCGAGAACTCACGTGAAAAGTTTAAACTGTTCACCAAACTGTTAGTACACATAATTAAACCTTTATAACATAGACTGTCTCTGTCGACTATGCCCTATGTTCCACAAATGTGGTTTGATGAGAAATATAAAATGAAAAACACCACGAACTTGTGTCGCTATTGTTTCGACGCAAGTTAAACGTGGCCATTATAAAGTACTCTAAATTACATTTTTTGTGAACTTATGTATGTTGTCTGTTCAACACTGACTTTGGTCGCACCAATTTCCCAAACGTCTTCAGGATTCATAAAAGTAATTTTGTTTTTATTTGCTGAGTATTATTTCAAAATTATGCTGGTTCCCAATAACCCCGGAAAGGCCAAGAGCTCTAACGAGATACAAAGCAACTAGTTTATCAAATGATTTATTAACTTGGTTTCTTAGCTTCAATTAAATACCATTGTTACGTTAAGTTTGTCGATCAAGTTGTCTTATATTTGAAATTTCATATCATTTTCCAGGTTCACTTTTTAAAACAACACTTTCGATTTTGTTAACATTACTCACAGCTCACAGAACATACCCTACAATATTTAGCCATAGTCCAGTTTCATTTCTCTGTCGTAAAGATGATAAATCTGGCTATTTTGGTGATTCTGTGTTTACACGTTTAAGCTACTTATTTACCTAAAAGGGACGCAAACCAGAAGCAAAATGATTGAATCACACAGAGTTCTGACTCAAGGTCATTGACCTGTCATGTCACGTTAACTCTCGTTTTCTCTCCACGAATACGACCTATCCGGCTGAATGTATCCACCATTTTCCGTTTCTACTTTACGATTTTCTGCAGCCACAGTATTTCATTTTGTTCTGGCAAAATTGGTGAGCTGTTTGCTCATGAAAATATAACAATATATCATGGAATTACAGAATGTTTTGTTTGTTTTCACGGATTCCCTCAAAAAAAAAGTCACGGCTTGCAAATCAAAAATTGATATAATTTTGAGCTGGTAAATAGCTGACCAAGTCCCGTTTTTGTTGAAAACTTAATTAACTTATTTCCATTAATAAAATGCCATACAAAAATGTGCAAACACAAGTCTTGATCGCCCTCTGCTGGCCTATTCACACACCGTTCTGGTAAAGACGGAAAATAGTTTCTTACAAACGGAATAGAAACCACATAACATCAAAATATAAGCAAGTGTCTGTAGAACTACGACGGAAATAAATAACATTGTGTGAAAATCTCGGAATTCATATAAAAGATGGAAAGTATACAACATATATGGACTAACATAAAAACGGCTGTCATATGCCACTGAACAAAATCATTCGTTCTTGTGGAGACTTTCTGTCGTTTTCAAACATTTTAGCCACAGTCTGGTGTTAGGGTTAATGCCGAAGAGTTGGTGAAAAGGGTTGCAATGCTTTAGTGTGAACGAACTCTTTCCGGGTAATGAGGATGACAACAGGAAGAATAAACTATCAGTCCCGTTCAGTGCTATTTACACCAGAGAAAGTCTGAAATAAATGTCGCACCGAGTGCAACCGAACAAAGTACTGAAAATAGACCATCACATGTAGTTCACCTTCACAAGTACTCAGATACACAGAAATGGAATTACAATACTCGCTACCTCGTGCAGTCCAATTTGCCAATGAACAAAGTCGTTGTCACAAAAAAACTTGCGGAAGTTAGCTTTATGAAGATAAGATAAATAAACCACTTATCCTAATAAATCTGGTTTTGAGTATTTCAATGTATTAGGTGACATTGCCAATTTCCATGTGTGTGAAAAATAACCCTTATCCACGAATATTCGAAAAGAGAGTGCAGTGAACTTAAAGGGCCAGGGACAAATGTAAGACGAAACAGGCTGCAGGTATCATTAGATGAAACATGGCACCCAGCAGGCGGTGTTGGTGGCTTCGTTTCTGAGCATTGTCATGTTTAAGGAATATTTGATTAACTCAAAAATTGAAACTATCTTTGGAAAAACATACGATTTATTTTTCTGTAGTTTGGGCAAATCCGCTGGATACACTTTTATTTTCGAAATCAACTGCTGAACCATCTCTTATCAAAATAAGGCAGTGGAATATCAATAGGGAGATATTGTTGAACCTGCTATCTGGAATTAACACCCTGCTATTTCCGGAGGCAGTTATTTTTAAATGACGGGATGTAATTCAATCTTCCACTGCCTCCTCCAACCCCCCCGACCCCACCACCACCTGTGTATTTGAAATATCACTCATTATTGTGAATATAATGTATTTTCTATATGTTAACCGCCAGGCGTGAAAAACAGTCAAAACTGCTTGCTTTGGATTTCTGTGGTGTCTATAATATCGGACTCGTGCTTGTATCAGCCTCGTTAATTGTGAATGGAGATAACTATTCTTACATCCAGGTTTAGGCCGATTGCGTTTATCTCTGTTGAATTTGGTGGAGGCGGGTGTGTATTTCCAGACCCATATTTCAGGCAGTTAGCATACATGTTGCATAACCAACGGTTTTGAAGTAACCTATCGATTTAACCTGAAGTTTGAAAAACCTCGTTTGGCTTTATTTTGGCAGAGGGGTCAACCTTTTGGGAACTGGGTTAACACCTCAAGTAAAATAGAAGAAGGAGAAATTTCAGATATTTCCCTAACATTCCACGTGGTAATTTCAGAACCAATGTCAAGGGATCAGACCCATTGGATTATCCGTTCAGAAAGGAAAAATAAGATCACCCTCTGCACGCGTAATTTCATTTAAACTGAAAAGGGTTACTCAGTGACGACCAACAATCAATACTCTCAACACTACCATGAATAATTCATGTGATCTGTTTAAACCAACTCAAATAAGCGTTGCAGGCAATAGCTTATAGGCGTTTCCCTATATTGTTCCCAAATAGAATGGTAATATATTCATATTTTCATTGCATAACCAGTGGAATGAATTTGTGTAATTCGTATGTTTCCCTAATGATTTTAATGTGATCTTATTAATTGAACATCCAGTTAATTCAAAGTTAAAAATCACAGAACACCAGGTTATAGTCCAACAGGTTTAATTGGAAGCACTAGCTTTCAGAGTGCTGCTCCTTCATCAGGTGATTCGCTTCTCCATCAGGTGATTGTGACTACCACCTGATGAAGGAGCGAAGCACCGAAAGCTAGTGCTTCCAATTAAACCTGTTGGACTATAACCTGGTGTTGTGTGATTTTTAACTGAATAGGTTTTGCATTCTATAGTGATTAGTTTGGTTTACAAGTTTAAATGGATCCTCTCCAGCTAAAATGTAGTGTTATGCGACCATTGTAATTAGGTGGTTGTATTTTGCTTGCTGTGTTCTTCCAGCCTCCTGCCTGGCTACTTTGGATTCCAGCATTTGCAATTTATTTTGTCTCTACGTGCTATTGGAAGCTGGTTAAGTTTGCCTAGTTACTTTCTCCAGTTTGTTTTTTTTTTGGATATAATTTGGGCACATTATCTTTAAAGGTGATACTTAATAACTAATTAATCCTTGGCCCTCACACACCGCTCACGTCGAAATGAATCAATTAATTTGGCACCATAAAACCTAATTGTGTAAAACTGCAGCTGTTCATTCTCAAATTAGACACTATCCATTCGAGAATGGTTCTGGATCTTATAAATGTTTTATGGTTCTTGGTGTCACTGCTAAACGGACCAGTGCAGGTAGGGTTGTAAATAAAGACATTTCTTGAGTCATTCCAATAGTTCCGTAATAGTTTCCTCATTTTGGTTTCAGCAGAACGCCGGCGATTAATGACTGCATTTACAGTGTTTAACTTCTCCATTGTAAACCAATCTTGATCGGCGCTCACGCTTCCGCCCTTTAATCTAAAAAGAACATTCTGCCCTGCATGTGTAGCTCGCCTTTCAAATGGGATTAAAGTATTTTTCTTGAATTCCTGTGGATATACTTAGAGGCAACAGATCCCCGGAGCTTTTGATTTTTAAGCTAAATGATAATGATTGTAAAGGGCAACAGACATTAAATTGTTGTAATGTGGTGAGCAGATTTTAGAAGTGGTGGGATCCCAATCATACCTTTGAAAATACCTTTTAATTAAAGGTCATTTATATATGAAGGTGACCATGAGCTGTTACGATGTAACCCGCAGTTTTTGTTTTAACAGTAAGTGCTCATTGCGAGTGTTCAAATCTCTTTCTGTTTAGTTATGCTTCTCACGCGCCTACTTGAGCGATCCCCACTGCCCTCCAACTAAATAAGTTCATTGCGCTGCATCTACGGCCAGTCCTATTTGCTACAGAGAACTGTCATCTCTTAATTTGCAACATTTTGAGGGTGAGATACCAATTAAGTCACAACTAATGCAAGGTCACCTGGACTCTGAACCGCCTTCTCATCCATCCCTTTCAGCAATTCCCACCCACATCCTGGCATTCCCCAGCAGCATGCAATGTTAATGCCCCCTGCTTAGGTAATAACTGACTGTATTTGCAATTTCGTTCCATATTTTGGCCAGGTTATCTTTTTATTGACATCATGCTGACCGTTGCAATTTCAGCCTCTTCCTAACGCTTGACAGATCGCTGGTGAATTGTTCGGCTACCGGCCTCGATCACTACACTCTTATGACTCAGTGCTTTTACGCGTTTTCTTTGTATCCTTTATAGAGTCACATTGCATAAATATTTTTAACCAATTATGTAAATTAGCCTTTCGGATTGTTCATGTTGGTCAGATGTTACTATAGGTCGTATGCTGTTTTATGGCTTTGATTCAGCTTGATTTAAAAAAAAACAAAAAGCTATGCTCCAAAAGGCGTTAAATAGTAGATGCTGGAAATCTGAAGAAAAATCAAATTACTGGAGAAACTCAGCAGGTCTGGCAGCATCTGTGGAGACAAAGCAGAGTTAACGTTTAGTCAGAATGTGCTGAAGGAGGATTAATGGACCCGAAACGTTAACTCAGATTTCTCTCCACAAATGCTGCCAGACCTGCTGAGTTTCCCCGCAACGTCTGCTTTTGTGTTACATAGCTGGGCGGGCAATTCCGCCCCTGCGCATATAATCATAAATATGAACTAGCCCCCGACCATTTTAAAGTGTGACCACAGAATGTGTGACCTTTTGCCTCGAGCAGTTAAAACAATTGAGCTCTTCTTTCTATGGAATCCAAAACGCCATCAAATTCCAGAAATTGCTCATTTATTCCCCTCCGGTTTCGGGAATACTCCAAGCCAAACAGCACATCACATGAGCATTACAGCAAATGAGAATATTTAGATTATAATCCATGTTCTTCCAATACTTTCGGATCTCTGATCATTGAAGATCCGTAATTCTTGGCATTGTAAATAATTCACACGCAACTCGGCGTCACTGGCTACTGGCCAATGTCCAGAGGAATTGCTATCAATGTGTTACTCTCGAAATGCAATGTTATGGAACATCTATCATGAGATATAGCGTCTGTATTCACATTTTATAACTCATTTATATCAAAGTCCTCACAATGTAACAGTCCATATGAGTTATTCCCATTATACGCTGTTAGCAGATGGGTAATTCCAACAGTTTGGGTGGATTCGTTCGAATCGTTGGGTGGACATGTCTTCGTGTTATGATCTGCCACATTTACTTTAACCACTTAAATGATTGAGAAGTCACGGGAATGGCGAGCACATTGCTCTCCCAAGCGGCTGGATTCACACAGACCGGGTTGTGGTTGTTAATCCCGCGTCATTGTGCGGTAGATATTCACAGTCCGTGAAGGAGTAACTGCTGGGGTTTAAACCCTCCCCCCGGGAACCGGCACCGTGCTGCAGCTGCAACCCCAGAGGCCTTCACTTGAAAAGCCTGGCCCCACTGTTCACACAACCGTGCTGGGCAAGAGCAGTTCGTGCAGATGGAAATAGAACCGCGTCCCAGCCGGGGCCAGGGAGATGTTCGGAACATGCATTGCCCATTCCCCCACCCGAATTAGTTCACAACCGCGCGATTCTATTGTGCGCCAGTCATTTATCTACAAAACAAAAACAACTTAATGAGTTTGGGGAAAAAAAATTAATGTGCTGAATCAGTATGGTGTTGAGGCGATTTATGAGGGGACTGGGTTAATTCGAGCTGGTGTTTCTGAGTGAAGCGGCAGCCCCCCCCGGGGCGCTCTCTGTGCTGTGGCCCGTTGGAGACAGTCAGGAGTGCAGACGCTGGCAGCCAGAGCCAATGGATGTGGGACTGGAGAAACACAGCGCGTCACAGAAATGCTCTCGCCGCTCTCGCAGCTGAACAAAGGGATCACTGCTGCTGGGCCAGCCGCCCACTGGGGGATCAAGTGAACCTGCTGCCCAGCAGATCCCTCCGAGAATCCATTGATTGAGGATCCCTTGGCAGACTCGTCATTCGTAGACCTGAAAAATGCTCCATTGTCTTGGGGGGCGGTGATGTTTTCAACCTTGAATGAAGGGAGGGTATTCGATGGGGCCTTCTGGAGTTCCGTAATTGTCCATGTGCAACAGGACCTGGGCAGCAGTTAGGTTTGGCTTGGTAACTGGCACGTGCATGTCAAGCAATGACCATTTCCACTAAAAAAAAACTAATCTAAGCATTGCCCTTTGCATTCAATGGCACCATGGTGCATAAATCTATAACAAGGGGTATCATTTTATGGTGAAAGGCAGGAGGTTTAGAGGGGATTTTGAAGAAAAATGTTTTCACCCAGAGGATACAACAGAAATTGCTGGAAAAACTCAGCAGATCTGGTGGCATCTGTTGAGAGAAAGCAAATACATTTCAGATACCACAGTTGTCATGAGAAAGAGATGACTGGTGGTGAGTATAACCCGAGAGACAGCACACCTCATGAAGGGCAAGGTTGAGACAGTGGGACTTTCATAGTAACTTCAGCTAATGCTATATGACCATCACTGAATCCCCCGCTGTCAACATCCTTCACCAGAAACTGAAATGGTCTAGCTGTGTAACTACAGTGGCTACAAGAGCAGGTCTGAGTCTAATCGACAGTGGATGAAATATGTATATAAACCAGATGCACTGCACCAACTCATCAGGCCTTCCTGGATAACAACTTGTAAATTCTGCACTCCCACCACCAACTAGGAGGGCAACAGCAAAAAATTAATGGAGCACCACCATATTCTGAGCCCTGCAAGCCACAAACCATTCCAACATTGTAACAGAATATCTCCATTTCTTCATTGCCACTGAAGGAATCCTGGAAACCACCTTCCTAACAGCAATGTGAGAGCACCCCCATCAGATCAACTGGGCTGATTCAGGAAGGCAACTTGCCACCATCTTCTTGATGCCAATTAGAGATCTAGCTGAAGTTACAATCTTACAGCCCAGCCAATGACACCCACATCCACGAAGATGCAAAAACAATTGGAGGCTGATATGCTCCCACTGCCAGGGAAATTTCCTAGGGTAGGCAGTAAGATCAGAATAGTGATTAAGGCCAAGTCCTTACTGAATCACTCCACAGGTTGGCAATGCCCCTGTAGGTCTGTGCTGCTGTGATTGAGGAGGAACAATCTCTGGCTTCCTGGCTGATATGCCTCCTGGTAAATCACTTTTAGTGGAAAAGATTTCACTAGCGCCATCACCTTTTTGTGTCATTGGTGACCCATTGCTGCTAGGTGGGTAGCCTCTGCCAGTGACATCACCCAGAGATGGGTATAGTGTATGTCTGACCTGAAACAAGATTTTAATAGATTTTCTGTCTCTTAACCAAACTCCGAAGGAAAATCACTGCAAATTCATTTGCCTTATCAGTTGGAGTGCACCCCCATCAGGCCCCACAGACATACGCCCCACAACTTAGCCATAGATTATCTAACCTTCCTGGCTCATAACCCGATCTCAAGACACCACACCCTATAACCCATCCACAGATCCCACAGCCCCCACAGACACACTACCTCATTAATGGTCTCACCACAGTCCCCCAAACCCCATAGTTACCACATGCCATAACCCACACCCAGACACACCCCACATCCTGGCCTGTGCACTGCCTGTGCACTGCCAAGTTTGGTTTGATTCAATAGATCTTTAATCAATCTTAATCAATTGTACCATTGACTACATTGTTTTATAAGGAGAGTCTGTGTTGAGAAGTAGGGTTCCGCAGGTCCAATGTTGTGGCCTTTGCTGTTTTGTGTTATGTAGAAATGATTTAGATGTGAATGCAGGAGAGTCAGTCAGTAATCTTGAAGATGATTGGTGGGATGGTAATAGTGAGGTGGATAGTCTTCGATTACAGGAGGATGCAGATGGGCTGATTAGTGGCAAAGGGAATTTCAATCTGGCTGAGTGTGAGGTGATGCATTTGGATAGGCCAAACAAGTCAAGAAATACATGGTAAACAGTATGAGACACCTAAGGATCAGAGGGCACTTTGGAGTGTATGTTCACTGGTCCCTTAACATAGTGGGACAGGTAGATAAAGTAGTTAAGAAGGCAGATGGAACACTTACTTGCCTTTATTAGAACATAGAACATAGAAAAGTACAGCACAGAACATGCTCTTTGACCCATGAAGTTGTGCCGAGGGTTAATCCTAATTTAAAATATAATAACTTAACCTACACATCCCTCAACTCACTGCTATCCATGTGCATGTCCAGCAGTCGCTTAAATGTCCCCAATGACTCTACGTCCACCACCACCGCTGGCAACGCATTCCATGCATTCACAACTCTCTGTGTAAAGAACCTACCTCTGACATCTCCTCTATACCTTTCTCCTAATATCTTAAACCTATGACCCCTCGTACCAGTCAATCCTGCCCTGGGGAATAGTCTCTGGCTATTGACTCTATTCATTCCTCTCATTATCTTGTATATCCTCATTCAGGTCACCTCTCTTCCTCCTTCTTTCCAGAGAAAAAAGTCAGAGCTTATTCAGCCTCTCTTCATAAGGCAAGCCCTCCAGTCCAGGCAGCATTCTGGTAAACCTTCTTTGCACCCTCTCCAAAGTCTCTGTATCTTTCCTATAGTAGGACGACCAGAACTGGACACAATATTCCAAGTGTGGTCTCATCAGGTCTTGGTAGAGCAAAATCTCGTGGCTCTTAAACTCCATCCCCCAAAACATCATATGCTTTCTTAACAACCCTATCCACTTGGGTGACAACTTTGAGAGATCTATGTACTTGCACACCAAGATCCCTCTGTTCCTCCACACTGCCAAGACTCTTGTGTTTAATCCTGTATTCAGCATTTGAGTTCGACCTTGCAAAATGCATCACTTCACATTTATCCAGGTTGAACTCCATCTGCTGTTTCTCAGCCCAGCTCTGCACCCTGTCAATGTCACGCTGCAGCCTGCAATAGCCCTTGATACTATCGACAGCACCTCCAACTATTGTGTCATCTGCAAATTTACTAACCCACCCCTCAACTGCCTCATCCAAGTCATTTATAAAAACCACAAAGAGCAGAGGCCCAAGAAAAGAGCCCTGCAGGACCCCACTCAACACTGACCTCCAGGCAGAATACTTTCCATCTACAACCACTCTCTGCCTTCTGCCAGCCAACCAATTCTGAATCTAGTTAGCCAAATCTCCCTGTTTCCCATACTTCCTGACTTTATGAATGAGCCTACCATGGGGAACCTTATCAAATGCATTGCTGAAGTCCATATACCCCACATCCACTGCTCGACCTTCGTCAACCTGTCTTGTCACCTCTTCGAAGAACTCAGTAAGATTTGTGAGGCATGACCTGCCCCTCACAAATCTATGCTGACTGCCTTTAAGCACACTATGCTTTGCCAAATAGTCATAAATCCTATCCCTCAGAATTCTTTCCAAAACTTTGCTGACCACAGACGTAAGACTGACTGGTCTGTAATTACCCGGGATTTCCCTATTACCTTCTTGAAAAGAGGAACAATATTCACCTCCTTCCAATCCTCTGGTATGACTCCCATGGAGAGTGAGGAGGCAAAGATCTTTGCCAGCGGCTGAGCAACCTCCTTTCTCACTTCCCAGAGCAGCCTAGAATAAATCTGGTCTGTCCCAGGGACTTATCAATCTTAATGTTTTCCAAAATTTTCAACACTCCAAGATGGAGGACGGGAAAAATTTCTGGCTGTAACAGCTGTTCCTTTTTTGAGGTATTTTAGGTGTTGGAGGTGATTTCCTCAAATTCCAGGAGCAACAATTACGGTTTTATATGCTGTTGCATTGTTTTGGAACTCTAAAAAAAAAGTTAAAACAACAGCAGTTTTAAAAGGGAGAAGAACAGACAAAGGAAGCACATGGTGAGGACAGTACAGGAGAGAAAGAGAGAAAGAAATTGACACAGCAGTGAACCTGCACAGTTACTGCCTTTGCTGTTTGAATTCATATATGGCTAGACATCGAAAATTAACAAACAGTGAAATTCACAACTGATCTTGGATGAACTGTTTGGGCGAAGTTCACAGCACAGAAGCAGATAAGTGTATTGTTTTTAAGTGTGACCTACAGAAAGTCAGCAGTAGTGAGTAGAATGGGTTCTTTCTTGATTATATGTTTTTTGAGATATGTCTCTTGAATAAACTTAAAATATAAGCCATAACTATTAATTTAACCTGGGGCAGTGTTTTGTAGAGGAATAAGACAGTGCTATTTTCATTGTGTGTAAATTGAAAGAAGCAAAAATGGCCCTTCATAGAGTGATATGCTCTTCTTGTCAGATGTGGAGTTTAGAGAGAGTTTACGGGTTACTGAGGATTATATCTGCAATAAATGCCATTGGATGTGAATCCTATCATATTGAATGGATCAGTTAGAGAGGCAGTTAGTGGCAATGAGGAATCTACAAGAGCAAGGGGATATGATGGATGGCAGTTATAGGAAGGGGGGATGTCTCAGATATATTCACATAGATGGGTTAACTCCAGGAAAGGTAAGAGAGGTAGGCACTTAGTGCAGGAGCCTTCTGTGGCTATACCCATTTCAAACAACTATGCTGTTTTGGAAAATGTAGGGGGTGATGGATTCTCAGGGGAACGTAGCACGAACAGCCAAGTTTCTGGTGTTTTTTTTAGATTACTTTAGATTAGATTACTTACAGTGTGGAAACAGGCCCTTCGGCCCAACAAGTCCACACCGACCCGCCGAAGCGAAACCCACCCATACCCCTACATTTACCCCTTACCTAACACTACGGGCAATTTAGTATGGCCAATTCACCTAACCTGCACATCTTTGTGACTGTGGGAGGAAACCGGAGCACCCGGAGGAAACCCACGCAGACA
>NC_057714.1:78861478-78921216 GCF_004010195.1 Chiloscyllium plagiosum
ATTTTGAAGGGAGATTACAGAGAGTTAGGCAGGAATTTAAAAAGGAGGTCCTCGAGAATAGTAATATGTGGATTACTCCTGGTGCCAAGAGCTAGTGAGGGCAAGAATAGGAGCAGATGAATGCATGGCTGAGGAGCTGGTGTATGAGAGAAGGATTCATATTTTTGGACCATTGGAATGTCTTTTGGGGTAGAAGTCACCTGTACAAGAAGGACGGATTGCACCTAAATTGGAAGGGGACTAATATGCTGGCAGGGAGATTTGCTTGAGCTGCTCGGGAGGATTTAAACTAGTAAGGTGGGGGGGGGGGGTGAAACCCAGGGAGATAGTGAGGAAAGAGATCAATCTGAGACTGCTACAGTTGGGAACAGAAGTGAGTCAGACAGTCAGGGCAGGCAGGGACAAGGGAGAACTAATAAATTAAACTGTATTTACTTCAATGCAAGGGGCCCAACAGGCTGGAAAATGGGAAGTCTTCAGAAATGAGATAACGAGAATCCAGAGAAAGTATATTCCTGTCAGGGTGAAAGGAAAGGCTGGTAGGTTAGGGAATGCTGGATGACTAAAGAAATTGAGGGTTTGGTTAAGAAAAAGAAGGAAGCATATGTAAGTGATAGACAGAATAGATCGAGTGAATCCTTAGATGAGAATAAAGGAAGTAGGAGTATACTTAAGAGGGAAATCAGGAGGGCAAAAAAGGGGACATGAGATAGCTTTGGCAAATAGAATTACGGAGAATCCAAAAGGTTTTTACAAATACATTAAGGACAGAAGGGTAACTAGGGAGAGAATAGGGCCGCTCAAAGATCAGCAAGGCGGCCTTTGTGTGGAGCTCCAGAAAATGGGGGAAATAATGAACAAGTATTTTGCATCAGTATTTACTATGGAAAAGGATATGGAAGATATAGACTGTAGGGAAATAGATGGTAACAACTTGCAAAATGTCTGTACTACAGAGGAGGAAGTGCTGGATGTCTTGAAACGCATAAAGGTGGATAAATCCCAGGACCTGATCAGGTGTACTCTAGAACTCTGTGGGAAGCTAGAGAAGTGATTGCTGGGCCTCTTGCTGAGATATTTGTATCATTGATAGGCACAGGTGAGGTGCCAGAAGACAGGAGGTTGGCTAATGTGGTGCCACTCTTTAAGAAGGGTAGTAAGGACAAACCAGGGAACAAAAGGCCAGTAAGCCTGATGTCGATGGTGGGCAAGTTGTTGGAGGATTGATGAGGGCAGAGTGGTAGATGTGATCTATATGGACTTTAGTAAGGCATTTGACAAGGTTCCCCATGGGAGACTGGTTAGCAAGGTTAGATCTCACAGAATAAAGGGAGAACCTGCCATTTGGATACAGAACTGGCTCAATGGTAGAAGACAGAGGGTGCTGGTGGAGGGTTATTTTTCAGACTGGAAGCCTGTGATCAGTGGAGTGCCACAAGGATCAATGCTGGATCTTCTACTTTTTGTCATTTACATAAATGATTTGGATGCGAGCATAAGCAGTACAGTTAGTAAGTTTGCAGATGACACCAAAATTGGAGGTGTAGTGGACCGTGAAGAAGGTTACCTCAGATTACAGCAGGACCTTGATCAGATGGGCCAATGGGCCAAGAAGTGGCAGATGGAGTTTAATTCAGATAAATGTGAGGTGCCACATTTTGGGAAAGCAAATCTTTGCAGAACTTATACACTTAACGGTAAGGTCTTAGAGAGTGTTGCTGAACAAAGTGACCTTGGAGTGCAGGTTCATAGCTCCTTGAAAGTGGAGTTGCCGATAGATAGGATAGTGAAGAAGGCGTTTAGTATGCTTTCCTTTATTGGTCAGAGTATTGAGTACAGGAGTTGGGATGTCATGTTGCGGCTGTACAGGACATTAGATAGGCCACTGTTGGAATATTGCATGCAATTCTGGTCTCCTTCCTATCGGAAAGATGTTGTGAAACTTGAAAGATTTACAAGGATGTTGCCAGGGTTGGAGAATTTGAGCTATGGGGAGAGGCTGAACAGGCTGGGGTTGTTTTCCCTGGAGCGTCAGAGGCTGAGGGGTGACCTTATAGAGGTTTACAAAATTATGAGGGGCATGGATAGTGTAAATCGGCAAAGTCTTTTCCCTGGGGTTGGGGAGTCCAGAACTAGAGGGCATAGGTTTAGGGTGAGAGGGGATAGATATAAAAGAGACCTAAGGAGCAACTTGTGTATGGAATGGGCTGCCAGAGGAAGTGGTGGAGGCTGGTACAATTGTAACATTTAAAAGGCATTTGGATCGGTAAATGAATAGGAAGGGTTTGGAGGGATATGAGCCGGGTGCTGGCAGGTGGGACTAGATTGGGTTGGGATATCTGGTCGGCATGGACAGGATCTGTTTCCACGCTGTACATCTCTATGACTCTGTGACTGTGACTTCATCAATCATGATCTGTCCAAGCCTGTTTCCCAGCTCCTCAAAGTTCTCATTCACAACAATGTCCCTTTCCTTAGTGAAAACTGAAGCAAAAAGCTCATTTAGGGCTTCCCTTATCTGCTCAGACTCCACGCACAAGTTCCCTACGATATCACTCATTGGCTCTACCTTCTCCCTGATCATTCTCTTATTCCTCACGTATGAATAAAATGCTTTTGTGTTCTCCCTAATCCTTCTTGCCAAGCCTTTTTTATGCCCCCTCTTGATTCTCCTCAGTCCATTTCTGGGCTCCTTTCTAGCAAGCCTGTAATCCTCTCAAGCTGTGCTAGATCCTTGCTTCCTCCACCTTACATAAGCTGCCTTCTTCCTTTTGACAATAAGCTCCTCTGTTCTCCTCATCCAAGGTTCCTTAATCTTACCCCTTCTTACCTGTCTCAGAGGAGTAAATTCATGCACCACCAGCAACAACTGCTCCTTAAATAGTCTCCACATGTATGCTGTGCCCTTGGTAACTGCTCCTTTCCCTCTCCAAGGCTATGGTAACTGTGAGTTAGTTGTGATCACTGTCACCAAAGTGTTCTCCCACTGCGAGATCTGCCACCTGTCCTGGCTTATTGCCGAGCACCAAATCCAAAATTGCCTCTCCCCTCTTCACTCACCCACTTGAAAACTTACCGGCAGCCCTCGTTTCTCTCTACCCTCTCTCCTCGCCGCTCTTTTCAAAAAAGTGTTTTATACTCACCTTCCCAGCAGTCCTCCACTCCTCCCTCTCACCTCTTGGCAAATGGAGGCCCTGACGCCTGAGGTAACTTTTTAAAACTGTTATACTCATCTTCCCAGCAGTCCTTCGCTCCTCTCTCGCACCTCTCGACAAATTTATTAGCTGAGGCATAGAGGTTAATACCAAGGAGGTTATACTGGAATTGCATAAAATGTTGACTAGACCACGGCTAGAGGATTGTGTGTAATTCTGTACTTGTTGCAAATAAATTATTATCAGTACAGCATACGTTATATATTCATTCTTCACCCTTGGTTTTAATTGGTAGTAGGCTGCAGGCAAAAGCAGAGGTCAGATGTGTATCTACCTGAACATTATTGAAATCAACTGAGGCAAAAAACACTTTAAGTTCAGTGTAGAGGTTCTACAATTTGTTTTCATATGGTGGTGTCTTCAGTTCATTTCTGCACAAATCCAAGTTGTGTTAACATTGAACTTCATTGAAGCACTGACCAGAGAGAATTAACACTGTTGTCTGCAGTTGATTCCTGGAAAAGTTTTGCAAAGTACAGATTTGTGTCAGCTGCACATAGCTTTTCTAAGTGTTTGAAGAGGGCCATGCAGTACATGTGTGGTATATTCATAGAAATTCTACCACTCAGTTGAGTTTTAATATAAAGACATTTTCCAGAGGCACCTTTATGGAGGTCAGAATGTTAAAGTCACAAATTGAAAATTTCCATTTCACTTACTATGTTTATAACCGCAGACCTCGACAAATTCTCCTTAAGTTAATAGAACAGTTACTTTGTTTTACTTAAGGTTAAACAAACAAATGGTGGCCTGTCAAATAAAATCTATGGAGTTAAAAAACTATTCTTTGTGATTACTACTTGAAAAGAGAGCTGCCTCCACCAATTCCAGTGCCACTCCCTGTTTGTCAGACATGTTAATACTTTCCTAGGATAACTAAGAATACACAGTAAATATGGTTTTGTCAACATCATCCACCTCCCAAATACAAAATATATATTCTTTAAAAATAGCAAAATACGTGTATTTTGTTCTTTGGATCATAGTAAGCAAAAATGGTAGCATTTTAACAAATAAATAGCAATAGGATGAAAGGTTACTTTATTTATTTTTAAAATAATATTGCTTCCTGAATCAATGTTACAAAGAACATCAAGGAACCTCTGCTGTTCATCAAATAGTGTCACAGGATCTTTAACATACTTCAATTAATAGAACAAACAGAAATAACTCTATATATTTTTGTCTCTTTCTAATGGGCTGGAAAGGTTCAGATATGTGATTGCAATCCTGAAATATCAACATTTCACTTTCTGAGTGCTAAATATCAAAGATTCAAGTAATCGATGACTGCTAAAAGTTACTGAGCTTCCTTGTCATTGACTGCAATTTTCCAAGAACAACTTCTTCCACTGTCAGAGATCAATTCTCACAGAACCCCTCCTGTAACCAATCTGCTGGCTTCACTCTCCTGTAAAAAAATCCACGCTATATCTCTGAAATGATTAGATTCCCTACAGTATGGAAACAGGCCTTTCAGTGCAACAAGCCGACGCCAACCCTTCGAAGAGTAACCCACCCAGACCCATTCTCTACCCTGTATTTATTCTGAATAACACACCTAACACTATGAGTAATTTCCCATGGCTAATTCACCTACCTGCACATCTTTGGATTGTGGGAGGAAACAGAGCACCAGAGGAAACCCACACAGGCACGGGGAGAATGTGCAAACTCCACACAGTCACCTGAGGTGGGATGCAAACCCAGGTCCTTGGTGTTTTGAGGCAGCAGTGCTAACCACTGAGCCACTGTGCTGCCCCAAGTGATAATACCTGAGTCTCAGTCCTGCACTGGTGTGTTCAGCTTGTGAGTTAAATATAAGTATGATTTATTTTGTAAACATTTATTGTTTAATTATGAGGTGGAATTTAGGTATTGGCTTAGTTGCCATCACTTTCTTCAGAAGACTTTTTCTCCCCTCCAACAAAGGCACCACCTGAATTAATGAGAACAGGAGTCAAATGAATTACAGGATAACTTGTTTACAGGATACTTAGGGCACACATGAAGTTGAGAACAAGAAAATGTTTTTAACAAAATGAAAAACAGATGCATGATCATGTGCGATCTGAGGGCTATTCATTTAATGAAATAAATTGTTTCAAATCTTTTGTTTTCCTGAGGCAGACTCTGGTTGCCACACTTTGGTCCTCCCACACACTGAGAAACTACGGTTGGGTTCCTCTCCTTCTGTCCTGGATTTATATTCAGAGGTACCTCTCTATAGTTCAATCAGAATCTAGACTTAACATCAAGAATTTTTTAATAATGTAGATCACATCTTTGAACTACAACAGTACAGGTGTCTGGAGTAATCAAGGCACACAACTTTTTTTTCGCCTGGAAACATCTGGAGAACATTAAGAGCAAATCTGGTATCTGTCAGACTTTTTACTCTTGTTGGCCATATTAAGTAATCTGATATCAAATGCATATCAGGGATATATACTTGGAGCCAAAACAGAAGGGAAATTGTAAATGATCTACATGTGAACCCAAAGGGGGAGCTGGCTGAGTTGGATAACTTGTTTTTTTCTCTCCCCTTATATATTTGCATCAATTTTCTAATATGAAACAGCGGCACGTTGGCACAGTGGTTAGCACTGCTGCATCAAAGCGCCTGAGACCCGGGTTCAATTCCCGCCTCAGGCGACTGACTGTGTGGAGTTTGCATGTTCTCCCCGTGTCTGCGTGGGTTTCCTCCGGGTGCTCCGGTTTCCTCCCACAGTCCAAAGATGTGCAGGCCAGGTGAATTGGCCATGCTAAATTGCCCGTAGTGTTAGGTAAGGGGTAAATGTAGGGGTATGGGTGGGTTGCGCTTCGGCGGGTCGGTGTGGACTTGTTGGGCCGAAGGGCCTGTTTTCACACTGTAATCTAATCTAAAAAGCCAAAGTCAGAAATAAGCCTTGCAGCATTTTCATTACTACAAAATTTTGCTTCCCATGAGATACTACCAAAATCTCTAAACGATGTGTAAAGTTGTCATTTGATTTAAGCTTGGCATGGATGTTAACTATCCATGCATCAAAGGAATAAGCATACTCAAAAGAGACGTAAACAAACAAAGTTCAAACCATTTAATATTCTTTTAAATAAACCTTCAATGTCAGGTATCAGATTTACAATTTATGTACATGGTGTTAATAAGTTATGCATAGATCAGCAATTTATGGGTTATTTTAACATCCTTTCAGATTTAACTTTTGATGCATGCTAAAGGGGTTGTTGAACCTTTGCATTCAAATTTAGTGCAGAGAAGCAATTCAAGTTAAAAACTTGCTTCTCTTAATGTATTTCTTGTCAATATGGTATTATCTTTCCAGCCATCAAATAATTCTAATTGAGTGCTTGGATATCGTTACGTAAGTAGAAATGTTACATCAATGATTGGGCCTTTTAGAAGCATAGGGAATAGTAGCAGGGGTAAGCCATTTGGCCCTTGAGCCTGCTTCAATAATTATCACGATCATCCCTGATCACTCTTATACTAAACTGTTCATATAGTAAAATTCACAATAACAGTTCGATACTAAAACTGTGTGCCAATGCAAATGCAATGAAGAAAGATGGGTGTAGAGTGACATTCCTTTAAGCATTTCAGAGTATTGGTATCAGGACTCTCCAGAAAGGAAATGCTAATAGTAAATTTAAATGCACAAAATCTAGCTTTCCACAAGTATCAATGACTAATAGGACAAAGGTCACGTTCAGAGTATCATTACCCAAAGAGGAGAGAAGATTTTGACATTTTTATTTAAAGGAAACAACCAAGCGTTATACACATTAGCCAACAACTTTGAAGGATTAGGAGTTGTGTACAGTTGATGATCTTTGTCAAGTACATTTTTCTTAAGTTTATAATAAGAGCCGAAGTTGTGTGTATGACTGGAATCTAGTTAATTTAGCTCATGTTTAACAATACAAATGTGTAGAATACCGTGCCATCAACATCCTAGAGATTAGCATTGACAAGAAATGGAGCTGGACCAGCCATAAAAACACTGGCTACAAATGTAAATCAGAAGATAGGAATTCTGAGCTAAATAACTTGCCTCATGTGTCCCACAGCCAGTCCACCATCTGCACAATACATGTTAGATGTGTGAAAGGATACTGTCCACCTGCCTGGATGAATGCAGCTCCAACAATATGGGAAGCTTGACCCCATCTAGGACAATTAGTCAGCTTGATCTGCACTCCATCCACCACCTTTTTAAAATATGCACTCCCTTCACCACTGGCTCAGTGTCTGCTGTATACAGGATCCACTGCAGCAAACTGCCAAAGTTCATTCAACAACATCTGCTAAACACACGATCTCTATCAACTAGAAACACAAAACAACAGCTGAATGGGGATATCAACGCATGCAATTTCCTCTCGAATTTAGCCATTGTGACTTGGAACAATATTATAGTTCCTCCACTGTCATAGAGTCATAGAGATGTACAGCATGGAAACAGACCCTTCGGTCCAACCCATCCATGCCGACTAGCTATTCCAACCCAATCTAGTCCCACCTGCCAGCACCTGGCCCATATCCCTCCAAACCCTTCCTATTCATATACCCATCCAAATGCCTCTTAAATGTTGCAATTGTACCAGCCTCCATTACATCCTCTGGCAGCTCATTCCATACACGTACCACCCTGTGTGAAAAAGTTGCCCCTTAGGTCTCTTTTATATCTTTCCCCTCTCACCCTAAACCTCAGATCCTCCAACCCTGTCAACATCCTTGTAAATCTTTTCTGAACCCTTTCAAGTTTCACAACATCTTTCCGATAGGAGGGAGACCAGAATTGCACGCAATATTCCAACAGTGGCACTTGATCAATTATTGGCACTCCCTTCCTAATAGGTTGGGTGTTCCTATAATCATATGAACAGCAGAGATTCAAGGAGGCAGCTCTCTACCCGTTACTCCTAGGCAATATGTGCTGGCCTGTCAAGCAAAACCCAAATTCCATCAATGTATAATAAATGTTAGTTGTGGTGCAATCTAATTATTTTATTGACAACCCTCATTTTTTTGTTACATACTTGTTACCTTTTTATTTTGCGCATTGTCATGACAATATATTGTCTGGATGAGACATTGTATGCCGATTTTAACACTTGCTTTTATTTAAAATATTTTAATAAGTGATTCTCCTTTTCCATCCCACAACATTTCCAGCTCAAGGAAAGATAGCTGGTCTGCAACTGGACATTTATCAGTTTGCATTTCATTCAAGTTACAATGAGGGATAGAAGGTTGAATTCTAGTCCTTTTTAAGTTTATCTGCTTATTATTCAACAGCATCCAGGCTCCATTCCACCTGATCCTAAAGTCCCTGGAGACTTGACAGTACACTATGTGGAAAATAAACAAAGAAACATCATTATATATGGCTTAGGCTGATGATATACCAGTGTCGTGCACCAACAACAAATTTCTTTTCCTCTTAATTAATTAATTATTTTCTTTCTATTTAAGTATTTTATATGTGTTTGCAGACCAATAAAGCATACTGGAAGTGGAATCTATAATCACAGTAAAAGCAGGATTTAATATTATGGCAAACGTAAATTGGCAATGGTCAGAGTAGCATAAAAGTATAATGAATCTGGGTTGAGACAATTGTAAGCTAAAGAGAAATAATACTGATTTAAAATTCTTCAACTCTCTCTTCACCTGTGTCCATTTTGTAGATAAGAAGTATTTATTTAGGCCATGCATAACCTGTTGTTTTAATTGTATGTGTCTGTAAAATGTTTTCTATATATACATATATATATATATATATATATATCACACACATGCACATACAATATATATACTCAGTCTAGAAATCAACAGCACTCCTACAAAAGAATAAGGAACATCACTAAATTAAGTGATCTGCAGGTGGGAAATGTAGTGATCAGAAAATTCTACTAGCTTTAGTATGTTTTTGATAATATATCATCAAGACATTTAGAAAATGATCCTACTCTGGAGGTATTTTGGTTAGCTTAAAAAGTTAGTTGAGTCAGTAGGGTATTTCCTTCTCAAAAGGGGGATTTGTGAGAAATGTTGCACAGAAAGTTGTGCATCTGGAGTTGGTGTGGCAGGAGGAGGAGAAGGCCGGGTGGTAGCATACCTGGTTCTTGTTCCTTTCACTAGAATTTAATTTGGACTGGAAGTTCTCTGGGCAGTCTTCTCATCTTGATGCCAAAGGAGGTTCTGAAATAGACAATTAATTACTATTTAAGGATCTATCCCACTGGGATTAACCTGGTGACAAGTCAGTCTGCTGCATGTGTTCCATAGAACAGTGAGAGCTGGGGGGTGAGGAGAGATCCTCGATCCAAGAGACAAAGTGCTCATTCAAGGGCACGTCCGCATGACATGAGATTGCTAACAGACACACACACCCAACCCTCTTGATGCTGCTAGCCTCTGAATGGCCAGCAGTTCCCGGCAAGTGGAAATCTGTCCTCTGGGACCCAATTCATGAGGAAGGTTCTCCAGTGTCCTTGCCACTATTCAACTGGCAGAAGATACAACAGATCCTCTTTGGGAAAGGTAGTGCAGTTATCTTACCAGCTGTCCAACCAGCAGGTGAGACCCACACCACCAAGGGATTTGTTTTGAATGTTATAGAATTAAATAGTACTGTGAACCCTGACCTTTTTAGTATCTCTATCTTCAATAAGAATCTGATCTCTCAACAGCTTGTGGTGGTTCCCAACTTGGTCCCTCAGTGGTTTGTACTGGGTCTTGGCTCTGTCTCTTGGTGGTACTTTGCCCAGTCTCTTGGCAGTGTCTCAGCCCAGCGTGAGTGGGTCCTGCCTGGACATGTTCCCTAGGCGCTGGGAGAGATCAGAGAGGAAGCAGCTTCAGTAACAGTGACGGGACATATAGTTGCGGGATTGAGAACAGACAGCTGAGGTCTACTGTAGAGTGAGATAAGCAGAGGTCTCATCAAAGACTGTTGAACTTTTAACTTCTTCCTTCAAATTAATGGCTTTAATGTTAGCTATTACCTTATTACTTTATTTTTTTGACTTATTCTATGAAGTATTGGTTAACGTTTTAACTCTGCTTCACTTACAACTTTGTACCTAGGTACCTTTGGTACCTGAGATCACGCTCTGTCTGGCAACATTATACACTTTTCAATGTACTCCTGTACTTCTGCACTTGAGTACATATTACAAAATCTAAACCTAAGAACTTTCTTAGTGGGCAAAGAAGGCAGAACAAATATTTACACCTTCCTGAACTAATAGCTGGGGTCTTTTGGCACTTTGTTTGCTTTTACCTATCCAAAGGGCTGGTATGGGCTAACAAATGACTCTAAGCAGTCACCTCAGGCTAAAATGATGGACAAGTGTAGAGGTGACCACCGTGACATCTTGGGTAGCTATGCTATCTTTAGTTCAAGCAGGTGAGACATGAGATAATGTCCCCTTCTAGTCCAGAAATAAAGTGTATTAATCAGTGCTCTCAGAGAGGGGTGGTTCTCATCAGGCAGCACTTTCCTTCAGATGGAAGATGGTCCAGGAAAGAGGGAAGAAGGTCTGGTAACATTTCCCTAATAATTCATCTCGAGAAAATAATGCTGCCATCACAAGCTACTGAGCTCACATACTCTATGCCAATCTTCATTTATCCAATGGGACAGACTGCTCTAAACTGACATGGGTAATTTATTTTTTTCTTGTCTATTTAGTAAATGCAATATATCTGAATGGTTGCTTATTTCAATTCATAGTTCTATCTTTTAAAATAACCTCCTACATGATTACCTCTCTTGAAGATCCTTGGCTCAAACCCAAATATTCACAGCAATAACATTATAAAACATTACTGAAGAGAGGATACACTTTGTCCTCACTTCGCCTTGCTGGCAGAACTGAATTTTCTGTTCTTAGAAAGATTTTAATATAGGTCATTTTTTCTCTTATTTTATTCTGCATAGCCAGAAGTGATAGTCTGCAGTGTGACCAGTTTCTGTATTGTTAATATGCAGAGGAAGATTTGATTGAAGAAGCTGTTGTGTTGCCTTTAGGGAAAGATTATATTAGTACCTTCAATTGGACAAAAAGTCCAATTCGCATTTGGGTTCAAAAGTATGTTGTTATTAAATTAAGGGCAGATGGCTGGCTTATAGGAGGTGACTCAAGATTGAATTTAGACTAAAGGATGAGAAAAATATGTCCTTTTGTTTCTAATAATGTAAAGTGTGTTCTTGTGAGATCAGTTTGGTTACAATGTTATGCAATTATATCCACTTCACACTGTTTTTCTCTTGAGTTAATTTGGGTTAAGCTGAAAATGTGTTGCTGGAAAAGCGCAGCAGGTCAGGCAGCATCCAAGGAACAGGAGAATCGACGTTTCGCGCATAAGCCCTTCTTCAGGAATGAGGAAAGTGTGTCCAGCAAGCTAAGATAAAAGGTAGGGAGGAAGGACTTGGGGGAGGGGCGTTGGAAATGCGATAGGTGGAAGGAGGTCAAGGTGAGGGTGATAGGCCGGAGTGGGGTGGCGGTGGAGAGGCCACAGGGTGGTTGGGTTGGTTGGTGCGGGTGTCCCAGAGATGTTCTCTGAAACGTTCCGCAAGTAGGCGGCCTGTCTCCCCAATATAGAGGAGGCCACATCGGGTGCAGCGGATGTAATAAATGATGTGTGTGGAGGTGCAGGTGAATTTGTGGTGGATATGGAAGTATCCCTTGGGGCCTCGGAGGGAAGTAATTTGGGTTAAACTGCACGATTTATTGTGTGTACTAAAATTTCTCAACTCTAAGTGTATCTCTTGCAAACTAAAGACGTATATGGGAATACATTGAATAAGATTTGCACAGTCAATTTACTTCACCTTCTTTCAATATTGTTATAATATTGGATATCGATTCCCTTAACTGTCACCAAGATGACCTGAGGGCTCACTGTTTTAAGGAGAGACAAGACAACAGCAGTTTGGATAACTCTGACCAGAATGTTATGAATGAATTTGCCCAGGTGTCCCACAATACCAAAGTGGTCAAATCAATACGAACACAAGCCCGGGCCAAAGAAAAACCATCCTACTTTATTAGGAACAAAATTACAATGATCTTCAACACCATACATACTATTCCTAAACTTCTTTGAACCTTAAGTCTACAATATGTCCTGAGTCTCCTGTAAATTTACACAGTCACTCTCTCTGTGGCTCAGCCTCTCTCTCTCTCGGTCTCTCACTCTCTGGATAGTCAGCTGGTCTCCTCGAAGGCCTCAGACAATACAAGAAATTCTGAGAGTGGTTCCGAGAGAGGTCTGCAGATGAACCCTGTTTTTATACCTTTTAGATGGTTTCCTGGAATTTTCTATAGTTCTGGCCAATCAGGGAGATACATTTTAGTTTGAAACAAGAGTCAATCATTTAGATGACATCTTACTGTTAGTTTGTTGTGTAGCAGGACCCGATGCCTTCTGTCTTGGCTCTCCTTTGTTTAGTGGATAAGTCTGTCCACAATAACTGTTGCCTTTTACATTTTGCTAATATCATTACAAACACAGCAACCAGGTGCTAATGTATCTGGTATGTGGGTGTGTGATTGCAGAGTTTTACTTGGCCAGTGTACCCAGCCTTCCTTGCTGTTTGGACACATTAGCAATCTGTTTGTGCAGCCAGGAGGCCGCTACACTGCTGCTTCAAGAAGTCCAACCACTTGAGATCCATTGCCTACCATCATCTACCTGGCTGACATTCTTACTCTATTGAACAATGTCTTTGACTCCACTGACTGACTTGCTGCCAGTCAAAGATGCAGTTATAGAAACTTGTCTGAGCTTTGGCTACCTTTTTATGGGATAGTGGAAAATTTCTTTAATCCAGTTCTAATTGGATTAATTCCCTCACGTTTTTTCCGGTTCATTGGTGCTGCTTCCTGATCACATTCTAACTGCTTCCACCCCTCCCTCAACGTAGTGTGGTCTGGTTTAACTCTGTCCATTTTTCTCCATAACTTATCTAACTCCATTTCTGGGATAGGGTCTAGACCAGTATCCACTACAAGCCCATTGATTTTTTAACTACACTTTACTGAAATCCCAATTCATGTAAGGAGTCAGTTCTGTTCTCATTGAATCTCCATCACATCTGGCAAACTTACCAACCATTAGACAACCCATTTTATGTAATTTGTAAACACCTCCCCTCTTAACACACACAGACAGACAGACAGACACACACAAAACTATGATTGGGTTCTTCTTGTCCTGGCCTTCCAACAGAGTATCTTCACATTGATTAATCTCTATCTCTGACTCACTACAGCGTGATGCCACAAACAACCACATCTTACCCACCTTTTCAGCGTTCTAATGGGACCATGCCTTTCACAACACGCTTTCACCAAGACTCCCTAACCACCCCAAAAACCTCTCCCCTTCCAGTAGCACAAGAGATTCAACCCTACCCTTTAGCCTCCTCCCTTTTCACTGTTCCACAAGGTTACTAAAAACAACTCAAGAGCTAGGGTAAACTACAAAAGGAAATTAACAGAAATCATAAACACCAACACCAAAAGCTTCTATAAGTATATAAGATGGGAGAAAATAGGGCAAGCTAATATTGGCCCTTCACAGGATGAAAATGGGGAACTCAAATGGCATAAAGGGCCCATTTTTCTCACTGATGCAAGCATCTATTGTTTCACAATGCATCCTCTCTTATTTTCTCCCAGGTTCTGTATTCTAGATTTGGATTGAAATTAAAATAAACACACACCATTGCTAGAGAGCTAGAGCAATGTCAAACTGTTCCTTTCCCAACATGCACACATTGGCTTCTCCTGATGTGTGTGATGCACCAGTGATAATTGAAGCTCAAGCCAAAGTATTGCCTGAGGCTGTACTTGGGCCAATTGAATCTGTATATTGATGAAATAATTGACCTCCTTGCAGCTGCATTACATCAAACAAAGTGAATGCTATAATTAGGAACCTTAACTTGTAAGAGGCATTAAACCAATATTTTGTCCCTGTTTTCTCAGTGTAAGATCATTTTTCCCCTAAAAACTGCAATAACTACAGTGAAACATGGTGAAATTATTATAACTAGAAAGAAGGTATTAAGCTGATGGGATTAAAGGCAAATAAGTCTGTGGGGCCTGATGACCTGTGTCCAAAGGTATTAAAGGAGGCAGCAGCAGAGATGGTGGATACATTACATTACATTACAGTGTGGAAACAGGTCCTTCGGCCCAACAAGTCCACACCGACCCGCCGAAGCGCAACCCACCCAGACCCATTCCCCCACATTTACCCCTTCACCTAACGTTACGGGCAATTTACCATGGCCAATTCATCTAACCTGCACATTTTTGGATTGTGGGAGGAAATCGGAGCACCCGGAGGAAACCCACGCAGACACGGGGAGAACGTGCAAACTCCACACAGAGAGTCGCCTGAGGCGGGAATTGAACCCCGGTCTCTGGCGCTGTGTGGCTGCAGTGCTAACCACTGTGCCACCGTGCCGCTCATTAGTTATGATCTTCCAAAATTCTCTGGATTCTAAAAGGTACCAATGCACTGGAATAATGTGACATTGTTATTCAAAAAAGCAGATAGGCAAAAAGTAGAAAACTATAGATCAGTTCAATTACCTCTTTAGTGGGGCAGTTGCTGGAGTCAATCAGAAAGGAATATTTGGAAAAACAAAGGTCAATTCACCCAGTGTAGGCATAATTTCATGAAGGGTAAGCTGTGCTTGACAAACTTGTCAGAGCTCTTTGAGGATGTAACCAGCAAAGTGGATAATGGGTTTCTGGTGGATATGGTATATCTAGAAGTAAAGAAGTGTTGTTACAATTATATAAGGCATTGAGGAGACCACACCTTGATTTTTGGTCTCCTTGAGGAAGGATGTGATGCTGTTCAGAGGAGTTTCACAAGGTTGATTCCAGGGATGAAACGACTGTTGTAAGAGGAGCGGTTGAATAATTTAGGCTTGTATTTGCTGAAATTCACAAGAATAAAGAGGTGTCTGATTGTGGCATATAAAAAGCTAAAGAGGCTTGATGTGGAGGATGTTGAACAGATGTTCCCCGTTGTGGGACAGTCTCAAACAAGAGATCATGGATATAGAGTGAACAGATCTAGGTTTAAAACTGAGCTAGGGAGAAATGACTTCTCTCAGAGGATTGTGAATCTGTGTAACTCACTGCTCTAGAGTGCAGTGAAGGTAGGATTGATCAACAGATTCAAGAAAGAAACAGATATGTTTCTGATGAAAAGCAGGGTAAAGGGCTATAGGCAGGAAAACGGAGTTGATCATGTTAAATAGCAGTGTGGGATCAAGAGGCTGAATTGCCTACACCTGCTCCTGATTCTTTTGTTCAGGGTTCAAAATGTTCTTTTCAGGTGAAACTGATTTATTTGTATTGTATCTGTCACTTCCAATATGGTTTCTGCTCCACCATGGATACCAAATGGAAGAGGCTTTGTGAAGTACCTCCACTCTATCCATGGTCTGATCTTGAATTGCTGATCACTTGTCATTTGATTCTTGATCTAATTCTCCTCTGATCAAAATTTAAGGTTTAGGGTGAGAGGGGAAAGATATAAAAGGGACCTAAGGGACAACTTTTTCACACAGAGGGGGTGCATGTATGGTATGAGCTGCCAGAAGAGGTGGTGGAGCTGGTATAATTGCAACATTTAAAAGGTATCTGATGGGTGTATGAATAGGAAAGGTTTAGAGGGATTTGGGCCAAGTGCTGGCAAATGGGACTAGATTAATTCCCGCCTCAGGCGACTGACTGTGTGGAGTTTGCACATTCTCCCCGTGTCTGCGTGGGTTTCCTCCGGGTGCTCCGGTTTCCTCCCACAGTCCAAAGATGTGCAGGCCAGGTGAATTGGCCATGCTAAATTGCCCGTAGTGTTAGGTATAGGGGTAAATAAAGGGGTATGGGTGGGTTGCGCTTCAGCGGGTCGGTGTGGACTTGTTGGGCCCGAAGGGCCTGTTTCCACACTGTAATCTAATCTAATCTAATCTAATTAGGTTGGGATACCTGGTTGGCATGGACGACGTGGACCGAAGGGTCTGTTTCCATTCTGTACATCTCTATGACTAATGAAGTTCAACAAAAATTCAAGGAGCATCACTTCATTTGTCTACTAGGTACTTTAATACTGACTAGACTTTATGGAGTTCAACAATTTCAGATTCTAATCACTGCTCCTATTTTTCTGGATCGTAGTTGTGACAATTCTGTTATCTCTCTTTTTTTACAGCTTCTCTTGACCTGTCCTTTTTCTTTTGTGACTTTTGTCATTTCACAATTAATATTTCTTGCCTTCTACCACCCTATCACAGACATAGAACATAGAACAGTGCAGCACAGTAAAGGCCCTTCAGCTCTCGATGTTGTGCCAGCCTTTTATGCTACTCTGAGATCAGACTAACCTATATACTCTTCATTGTACTAACTTCCATGCACCTATTCAAGAGTTGCTTAACTGTCCCTAATGTATGTGACTCTACTACCATTGCTGGCAGTGCATCCCATGCACCCACCATTCTGAATAGAGAACATACCGATGATTTCTCCCCAAATCTTCTTCCTATTACCTTATAATTATGGACACCCCCCACCCTCTGCCATGGGAAATAGTCTCTAGCTGTCCACTCTATCTATGCCTCTCAACATCTAGTACACCTCTATCAAATCACCTTTCATCCATCTTCACTCCAATGACAAAAGCCCTAGCTCCCTCAACCTTTCTTCATAAGACATGCCCTCCAGTCCAGGCAGCATCCTGGTAAATCTCCTATGTACACTCTCTAAAGCTTCCACATCTTTCCTATAATGAGGCAACCAGAACTGAACAAAATGTTCCAAGTGTGATCTAACCAGAACTCTGTAGAACTGCAGCATATACTTTTGGCTCTTAAACTCAATCCTCTGTTAAGGAAAGACAACACAAATTAAGCCTTCTTAACAACCCTATTAACCTGGGTGACAACATTGAGGAATCTATGGACATGGACCCCCAGAACCCTCTGTTACTCCACACTGCAAAAAATCCTGCTTTTAACCCTGTATTCTGCATTCAAAGTCAACCTTCCCAGTTTTCCAGGTTCAGCTCCATCTACCACTTATCAGTTCAGTTCTGCATCTTGTCAATGTCTCGTTGCAACCTTCAACAGCCCTCCACACTATCCACAACTCCAACAACCTTCATGTCATTGGCAAACTTACTAAGTCACCCTTCCACTTCCTCATCCAAGTGCTTTATAAAAATCACAAAGAGCAGAGGTCCCAGAACTGATCCCTGCAGAACATCACTGGTCACTGAGTTCCAGACTGAATACTTTCCATTTATCACTACTCTTTTGTCTTCTATGGGCCAGCCAATTCTGTATCCAGACAAACAGGTTTCCCTGTATCCCATGCCTCACTTTCTGAATGAAGCTACCATGGTGAACCGTGTCAAACACCTTGCTAAAATCCAAATACACCACATCCACTGCTCTACCTTCATCAACGTGTTTTGCCACATCCTCAAATAATTCAATAAGGTTTGTGAGGCATCACCTGCCCCTCACAATGCAATGCTGATTATCTCTAATCAACAATGGTTTTCCAAGTAATCATAAGTTCTGTCTCTCGGAATCCTCTCCAATTCTTTTCCCACCACTGACATTAGACTGACTGGTCTGTAATTGCCAAGATTATCCCTATTCCCTTTCTTGAACAACAGAATAACATTTGTCACCCTCCAAGCATCTGGCACTACTCCAGTGGACAGTAAGGATGCAAAGATCATTGCCAAAGGCACAGGAATCTCTTCCCTCGCTTCCTGTAGTAACCTAGGATATATCATGTCAAACCCAGGGGAGTTATGTAGTCTTATGTTTTTGAAAATATTCAGCACATTCTAGCGTATCAATCTGTTGCACCGTGTCCTCAGAAGTATCAAGATCCCTCTCAGAAGTGAATACTGAAGGAAAGTATGGACCTCCCCTACCTCCTCTGACTCCAGCTGCAAGTTCCTTCCACTATCCCTGATTGGCCCTCCCCACACTCTGGCCATCCTCTTATTCCTCACATAAGTGTAGAACGCCTTATGGTTTTCCTTAATCCTACCCGCTAAAGCTTTCTAATTTCCCTTTCTAGCTCTCCTAAGTCCATTCTTCAGTTCCTTCCTGGCTACCTTGTAACCCTCTAAAGCCCTGTCTGATCCTCGCTTCCTCAACCTTAAGTAAGGTCCCTTCTTCTTCTTGACTAGATGCTCCACATCCCTTGTCACCCAATGTTGTTTTAACCTACCATCCCTTCCTTGCCTCAGTGGGACAGACCCATCCAGCACTATCAGCAGGTGCTTCCTAAACAACCTCCACATTTCTGTTGTGCATTTTCCTAAGAACATCATTCCCAATTTAGGCACCCCAGTTCTTGCCTAGTGGCATTGTAATTCCCCCTCTCCCAATTAAATATTTTCCCATACCGTCTGCTCCTAGCCCTCTCCATGAGTATAGTAAAGGTCATGGAGTTGTGATCACTATCACCGAAATGCTCTCCCACTGAGAGATCTGACACCTGGTATGGTTCATTGCCAAGCATCAAATCTAATACGGCTTCCCCTCTAGTTGGCTTATCTGCATATTGTGTCAGGAACCCTTCCTGGACACATCTGACAAAAACTGCTCCTTCCAAACTATTTGAACTAAGTAGGTTCCAATCAATATTAGGGAAGTTAAAGCTGCCCATGACAACAACTCTGTTACGTCTGCACATTTCCAAAATCTGCGTCCCAATCTGCTCCTCTGTGTTTCTGTTGCTATTGGGGACCTGTAGAAAACTCCCAATAAAGTGACTATACCTTTCCTGTTTGTGACTTTCACTCATAGAATCTGTAGACAAACCCTCCTCGACTATCTCCCTTTCTGCAGCTGTGATACTATCCCTAATTAGAAATGCCACTCTTCCACCTCGTTTACCACACCCCCACCCCACCCCACCCCATGCCAACCCCCCTCTCCCCCAGTCCTTTTGAAACTTCTAAACCCTGGAACATCCAACAACCATTCCTGTCCCTGTGACATCCAAGTCTCCATAATGGCCACAACATCATAGTTCCAAGTACTGATCCAGGCTCTGAGTTTGTCACCCTTATTTTATTTTGATGCTTCTTGCATTAAAATAGATGCACTTCAACCCATCACACTGACTGCACCTTTGCCCTATCAAGTACCCACCCCTCCTCACAGACTCTCTGCAGACTGTATCTGGTTGTGCACTACCTACTCTGTCATCTGATCCATAGCTCAGGTCTACCCCCACTCCCCACTTCCCCACTTCCCCCCCCCCCTCCCCGTCAATCTAGTTTAAACCCTCCTGAAGAGCTCTAGCAAACCCGCCCAGGATATGGGTGGCCCTCCAGTTCAGGTGCAACCCAGCCTTCTTGTGGGTGGCACGGTGGCACAGTGGTTAGCACTGCTGCCTCACAGCACCAGAGACCCGGGTTCAATTCCCGCCTCAGGCGACTGACTGTGTGGAGTTTGCACGTTCTCCCCATGTCTGCGTGGGTTTCCTCCGGGTGCTCCGGTTTCCTCCCACAGTCCAAAGATGTGCAGGTCAGGTGAATTGGCCATGCTAAATTGCCCGTAGTGTTAGGTAAAAGCTTTGGCGGGTCGGTGTGGACTTGTTGGGCCGAAGGGCCTGTTTCCACACTGTAAGTAATCTAATCTCCAGGTCCCACCGTCCCCAGAAGGTGTCCCAATGATCCAATTGTTCTATCTTCTCCCTCACACCCTTTTCTTACTTGTTTAAACCTGTTCCCGTTTTCCAGTGTTGATGCACGTACATTGACTTGAAACCTTAATCTATCTATTTCTGAGTTTGCCAGTGCTGCTATGTGTTTTCAAAATTTCTATTTTTATTAACAATTGTCTGCATCATCAGTATTTTTGATTTAATAATTTATATTGGAAAAGACTGCTCCACACCTCACAGCCATCTTGAGTCCGAGCAGAGCCAGAACCCAAGATCTTGGCCCTGTCATTATCTTTTATTAACCCTCAGTGCTGATATCTATAGACGTAGACCCAGATTTTACAGGGGAGTGTACAGATGACCAACCAGCTGTTCCAAACAAGCTAAACCTTTAAAAATTGTACCCCGCCTTGCAACAATGACACACACTGGGTGTGACATAACCGAGTTGCCAATCAGACTTCCAGCTCTGAGGACAGGAAGTCCCACCCTTGATCTACAGGCTAGTCTAATTGGTTAGCAGCTCTGGCAGTGCCAGCAGCTTTCTATCTTGAGTGACCACTGCCAGGATTGCAAGGAGGGCCATGGAGGGGAGTAGTGACTGGAGTGAGGTGAATACTGTGTTTTGGGGTGGGGAAGGGATTGGGCACCATAGTGGGGGAGTTCAGGGGGTTGGGGGTAGGTTTTGGAGGCCAGGCAGGGAGGAACCATGGAGTTATGCCACCTAGAGTGAGGGCCCCCAATTGATGGGCTTCCCCTTGATTCCCATCTTTCTGAAAAGTAATTTTAAAACTAGCCTTCACACTTTGCCCTGTCTGGTGCAGCTGGTATCTTATGGTAGTGGGGCCCATAATTTTCAATTACTTGAAGACTTAAGAGTTTCCATAACGGGCACCCATCCCCTCTCATTATGGGGAATAGTTTGACAGTGAGTAGGATGTCAATGAGCGAGTCTTCTGATATATTTCAAAGTCTCTACAATCTCAGCTACACAGTGACCATTGTCTTGAAAGTCCTGTTGACATTTACCATCACATTTGCCAAATGGGATGTCTCCTACCTCTTTGCACTGATTTTTTTGAAGCTCACCTTATTACAGATGTAGGCTGTCATTTAACATTTTGAACCGGATGACCCTCAATCTTCGGCAAAAGTCTTTTAAAGAGATTCACTTCCTTTCATTCCACCATAGCTGGCAATAGCATTTGGCAGTGTTGGCCCAAATCCAGAAATTCCTTTTGTAAAGTTTTCTTTTTAAACTGTCCTTATTAAAGTAAACTGTTCTCAAGTTTACTTTAAGTCACTTTAGGTCCTTTCTTGTCACTGCACATTGGTCCTTTGTGAAGAAACTTGAATGATTATTCAACATGTTGCTGCTGTTAAAAATAAATTTAAGGGCATGACAGTTTTAATAAATATTTGGCAAACATATAAAGCCCTCTAATTACAAGTTAAGGTTTCTAATTATAGCGTTTATTTTGTTTGATGTAATGTAGCTGCAGGGAGGTCAATTATTTCATCAATATACAGATTCAATTGGCCCAAGTACAGTCTCAGGCAATACTTTGGCTTGAGCTTCAATTATCACTGGTGCATCACACACAACATCAGGAGAAGCCAACGTGCACATGTTGGAAAAGGAACAATCAGTTTGGCATTTCTTTAGCTCTATAGCAATGATGTGTACTTATCGTAACTACAATCCAAATCTAGAATACAGAGCCTGGGAGAGAATAAAGATGAAAATGAAGTGAGGATGTATTGTGATGCAATAGATTTTTTGAACAATGGATGTATGCAATAGTGAGAAAAATTGGAGCCTTTAATGGAGGCACAGTCTTTAGCACTGCTGCCTCACAGTGCCAGGGACTCGGGTTTGATTCCATCCTCAGGTGACTGTCTGCGTGGAGTTTGCACATTCTCCCCATGTCTGCATGGCTTTCCTCCAGATGCTCTGGTTTCCTCCCACAGTCCAAAGATGTGAGGGTTAGGTCAATTGGTCATGTTAAATTGCCCACAGGGATGCGTTGGTTATGTGCATTAGTCAGGGCCAAATATAAGATGGGAATTGGTCTGGGACGGTTACTCTTCGGAGGGTCAATGCAGACTTGTTGGGTCGAAGGGCCTGTTTCCACACTGTATGGATTCTAATTCTATAAGAAATTCTAATACTCAGAGCCCTTTGTCATCCAAAATACGAAATCTCCTTTGGGTGCATGTAACTGAGCTTGGACCTTGAATAGATTCAAGTTCCTGAGTTTTATGAAGAGCCACTACCACTGCTGGATTGGTCCCAATCTCCACCCTCAATCTCTTCTATCTTGTCAAAGGCTTTGACCTGTAACAACATTCTGGCATCAGTACTGAAATGTGCTCCAGAATGAGCTTTAGCTAAAGTGAAACTCTTCCAATTATCCTCAAACACTGGCATCCACCAGCTAAAGATTGAAGTTGCCCAAGTATCACCTGCCCATGAAATGCGGTGCAGTTAATGGCTGCCCCATCAGTCTACTCTCAAGCAGGTGAGACTTGAACCTGGAATTTTTAAGTTAAAGGTAGGAACGTCACCACTATGCTGCAACAGTCCACTAAAAATCATCCTTCCCCTACTGGGAAATGAACCCATGCCCCAGTGGTGAAAGGGGCAAAGCCTAACTACCAGACCACCAGGAAAACCTCAGTCTACTCTTGATCCAGCAGCAAATTGATGGAAGTGGTCATTGACAGTGTCAACAAGTGGCATTTGTGCAACAATGACCTGCTCATTGATGTTTACTTTGGGTGTTGCGAGGGCCATGGCATCTGACCTCGTGGTACAAATATGGACAATATATCTGAGTTGAAAATCTTTGGGATGAGGACATTGTTAACAAGCCAGTGTATGTTGCTCCATTCTTAATTGTGCTTGAGCTAAGTAATTTCAGTGGGTAATTAAAATGTCTTTCACTCTCGCTTACTCTCTTCAGGTCCAGTTCACAATAACAGCAGTCTGTAACATCTATAAGATATGTTGCAGAAATTCACCAAGGCTCCTCAGACAGCACCATTACCACTAAGTTTCTAGAAGGACAAGGGCAACAGATACATGGGAACACCACCTGCAACCTCCCCTCCAAGGTTCTTTCCAACATGATTTGGAAATATATTATCATTCCTTCAATGTCACTATGTCAGAAACCTGGAACTCCCTCCATATTGGCATTGTAGGTCTACCTACGACACATTGACTGCAGTGGTTCAAGAACACAGCTCCCCACCATCTTCTCAAGTGCAATTGGGATGAGCAATAAATGCTGACCCAGGCAGTGATGCCATGTCTCATGAGGGAATTAAAATATTTTAAAGTGAATGCACGATGAACAATACAAAAAGAGTCAACAAGGAGTTAGCTATAAGGGGTTAGCAACCATTTGGTTATGGCTGAAGTACTTCAATCTCTTCTTAGTGGAAGGATTTCTAACTGGGGGTAATATTTCTGGCATAGCCAAGCCAAAAGAAGAGTGGGAGTTTTACCTACAAGACACCAGAGAATATTACTGACCCAAGTTCTGACCCGAGGTGGCCACACTGAAGATCCTTGTGATGCATGTGTTAAACAAGGAGTCTACACAATGGGACAATTGTTGGAGGTTTAGACGCGAAAGACTCATTTGGAAGTAAGCAGAAAGCCCAGAAACCTCAACTCTTAGCTACATCTTTGAAGCAGTGCTCAGAACAAGTGGTTAATCCTCTAGCTTTTGATAAGTATCTGACTTGAGTTTATTAGGGTGTAATCCAAATGGATATAGAACAACAGTTAAGTTAAGAAGTTTGGTTAGTGAATAAAGGTGCACTCATGATTTTAATATCTTTTACTGGCTACTTAAGGATAGGAAATCGTATTCATGTTCTTTGCTTTATACTTTTATTAAATCCCCAGATTTTCAAGTTTGAAAAGAAAAGTTACTGGTCTCTAAAGTAGTACCAGAACAAGAGGCACTGCAGCAACTCACCAAGGCTCCTTCAACAGCATCTTGCAAACCTATGATCTCTACAACTAGAAGGTCAAGAGCTGCAAATACATGGGAACACTACCACCTCCAAGTTCCCCTATAAGTCATATACCATCCTGTCTTGGAAATGTATTGCTGTTCCTTTACCAACACTGGGGCAAAACCCTGAAGTTCCCTTCCTAATAGCATTAGGGTGTACCGACACTCCAAGAACTACAGTGATTCAAGATGACAGCTTGCCACCACTTCCTCAAGGAAGTTGTGCTTGGCCTTGTGTTAGGAAAGCTAGGAGTCCCAAGCACATTAGATCTGTAAGAGATTGTCAAAAAGCAAGAAATCATTATTTCCATTGAGGCATTGAAGACTTCTCAGTTTTCTAATAGACTCTTAGAAGTATAGCACATGGAAACAGGCCTTTTGGCCCAACTTGTCAATGCTGACCAGGTTTCCTAAACTGAACGAGTCCCATTTGCTTGTGTTTGGCCCATTATGCCTCTAAATTATTCCTATCCGCATATCTGTCTAAATGTCTTTTATTTATAGATATTTTTATTAGAAATTTAACATTTTTACAAGTTTACAAAAATAAACAAAACTCTCAGATATAAACATTGATATACAATTAGCTCAAATATACAATAGCCAAAATTTAACAAAAAAAAACACAACAACAGAAAAGAACCGAAAAAAAGAAATAAAAATTAACAAACTCAACTATCTACTAATCTAACCTACAACTAACCACAGTGTATATTTAAGTCTCTTACATGCTCGGGATGTGTTAGCATCAGATATAATAAAACCCGTATTCGTGGGGGATTCCTCCCCCGAGGGGCCCCGGACCAGCCAGGTTTGTAATCTCAATTAAATAAAAGCCCTTGTTAGGATAGCCGAAATATCGGTATTTATGTAATTCAAAAAGGGCTGCTAAATGTCTTTTTAAGTGTTGTAATTGTAATCTTAATCTAGTTCTACAAGCAGTACTTTAATTCCCCAGAATAAGAAATTCCAGTATGTAGAAAAGTAGTGGAAGTTGGGAAGATGTAGAAAAACAAAATTTGACCCAATATATCATATTTTAATGTCGTTGCTTCACTTAGATTAGATTCCCTACAGTGTAGAAACAGGCCCTTTGGCCCAACTAGTCCACACCAACCCTCCGAAGAGTAACCCTCCCAGACTCATTCCCCCTAATTAACGTACCTAACTCTACGGGCAATTTTAGCATGACCAATTCACCTAACCTGCACATCTTTGGACTGTGGGAGGAAACCGGAGCACCCAGAGGAAACCCACGCCGACACGGGGAGAACGTGCAGACTCCACACAGACAGTCATCCGAGGCTGGAATTGAACCTGGGTCCCTGGCACTGTGAGACAGCAGTGCTAACCACCATGCAACCCTTCTTTTCTCTTGCAAATATCACATATAATTGCAAGCTGTTCTCGGGTCCAATCACTGCCAGATTACCATCATTCATTGGAAGAGAAGGCAGTAATTGAATGACTATGACTGGGTTAATTTTACTCCCTCCCTGGGAGATCTTGGATAAGAAATTATAGAGGTACAAAATGCAGGCTGTAAGAACACTCTCTACAGATGGGTACCAAGCTGCTACATCACAATACTGCTCTGTGTGTTTGCCTGTGCTACCTCTTCAAATCAAAGCTTAATATTTGGTTATATTAATCCCACAACAATTTGAACAAATATTCAATGTCTGAATACTGCAGTCAAAGGAATAACTGATTTCTGTACGGTGCTTAATAGTTCAGCATCCATTATGCTCTTCTTTCACTAACTGAGTATAAAAAACTGAATTCATTTGTTCAATGTTATTAAACAGTTGCAGTGTTATTAAGCAGGCAAAAGAAATCCACCGACAAATTTTTCCAAGCTTATTGGGATCAGCCTTAGAGGCATTATCTCTAGCCCAGATCGCTATCTATTTTAGGAAAGAATTAATAAGATTAGAACACACCGTAAATAATTATACTCCATTGCACCAATGTTGTTAATTTTGGTGTTGTTTTCATTTTGATCTTTATCTTTACCATCTGTTCTCGTTAATATCTTAAACTCTAATGGAATCACCTGTTAATCTTCTAAATTCCAAGGAATGCATCCCTAATTTTTCTTAGAATCTTTTTTTTGTGATTTAAACCTTATGTTCAGATGTCATTATGATAAATCTAAGCCGTACTACACTTGAGGTGTGGTGCTTAGAGCAGCCTACTGTCTCAGAGCTATTTACAACTGAGTGTAACTTCTATCCAGTTGTATTCTAATTCCTTAGATATAAAAATCAGATATCCTTTAGCATTTGATTATTTCTAGTATCTGCTCATGATACTTTAATCATCAATGTACATGGATCTTGAATTCACTCCCAACCCATCAGTTTGAATCTTCACCATTTATAACTTTCCACCAATTAGAAAGTTCTGTTATATCCTTTTTGAACCAAAAGGGAAGACATCAGTTGACATACATTGAAATCCATTTGCCCATTCACATTGTTCATGAATACCGCTACAATTTTGTGTTTTCATCTACACTGCTCATGATAAAGATCTTTGTGTCATTAACAAACTTGTATGTATGGCTATAACAAAAGTGAAACACTGCCGATGCTGTAAGTCTGGAACAAAAACAAAGTGCTGGGGAAATCCAACAGGTCAGATAGCATCAGTGGAGTGAAAAACAGTTAATGTTTTGAGTCCAATGTGACTCTTCTTTCGAAATGAAAAAGAAGGTGGAAAATTAATGGGTTTTATACTGTAATAAAAGGTGAGAGGAACAATTCTGAAATTGAGTCCAGAAGGCTGTAAAGTATTAAGATAAAAGTGGTACTGGAAAGCCTTCATCAGGCTCCTGCCCGAAATGTCGATTTTCCTGCTCCTCAGATGCTGCCTGACCTGCTGTGCTTTTCCAGCACCACTCTAATCTTGACTCTAATCTCCAGCATCTGCAGTCCTCACTTTCGCCTTGTGAAGTACCTGTATTAAGGAAAACAACTCAGGTGCTGTTTCTCCAGCTTGTTCTGGGTTTCAATGAACCGCTGCAGTGGACCTAGGGCAGAAATGTGAGCATAAGAGCAAGATTTCAAATGACCAGAAGGTCAGGGTCATGCTTGTGGACTGAGTGTAGTGATCACCCAGTCTGCAGTTGCTCTCCACAGCATTGAAAAGATGGCACTGTGAGCAGCAAATATGATAGACTAGATTGAAAGAGATACAAGTAAGTTGCTGCTTCACTTGAAAGGAGTATTTGGTGCCTTGGCCATTGAGGAGGGAGGAGATAAAAGGGCAACTATTGCATCTCCTGAGATTGTATGGGAAGGTACTGTGTGAAAAGGTTCAGGGGTTGACTCATAGAGGAATGAAGCAGGGTGTAACAGAGGGAACAGTCTCTTTGAAATGCTGATGGGGTGGGGAGAGGAAGACAGGCATGGTGGCATCATGCTGGAGATAGCACTAATAGAAGAGGATGACTTAATAAAAAGGCAACAAGCTAGTGGTGTGGAAAGTGAGGGCATTAGAAGGAGAAGGGATGTAGGCAGATATGCAGGAAATGAGTTAGACACAGTTGTCCACCACAGTGGAGGTGAATTCTCTGTAACAATATTCATATGTTATCTATAAGTGAGGAACTTGGCATTTATCTTGGAACTTCACTGCTCCAAGCAGAATAAGCCCCATTTCTCTAATCTTTCCCTGTTTTTAAAATCCCTCACTCCTGGCATCAGTAAGACTCAGTAAGACAGTTAAATTGGGGTAATGTGGTGAGGACATTGCATTGTTCACACCCCGTTAGGGACATGTGACCCAGAAATCTCCGCCCAAGTACTATGGCCCACTGTCAGGAAAGATTTCTTCAGGTGAACAGACTAAACCAAATATAATACTGAATGTGTCTGCTGTGGACATGCTTGAAACCCTCTCCACCTGTCTAACAATTGAAAATATGGAGAAATAATCAATGATTGAACTGTCAATTCCTGATAAATATATCCTTGGTAATTTTGGACCAAGAGTCTAATGGAATCTCATTCAGATATAAAGGTTCACTGTATTGCCATAGCTGGTGGCTTTAGCAAAAATCACACATCCCCACTAACTTTTCAATGCCACCATTAACCTTTGTCCACTAACCATATTGTGTGCTACTTGTTTCGTTTATTCAATATTGCGATGTCCTAATGCAGTTGCAGTAATATATCCTGGCAGTGAGCTTCAGACATATTTGTTTCTCTTTGAAGATAAGCCTCTTGAGATAATGGACTTATTTCTGTGAGATCGATAGCATTTAATAATGTATTCATCTCTTTTGTCTTTTCAGGCACTCTTCAATAATAACGTGCCATCATGCCTTCATCATCTGTGAATACTTAGCTGTTTCCAAATGAAGCTGATTGCATTTATGACTTTTGGCAGGATGTTACTCATGCCTCCCTACACATTAACAGCACAAAGGCAGAACAAGTGGAGAGTGTCAAGCTCCGGGGAGTGGTCATCCACAACAAGCTTTCTAGGTCTCTTCATGTGGATGCACTGGTTACAAAGACCCAACAACGTCTCTTCTTCCTCAGGCAGCTGAGAAAATTTGGCATGACGGCGAATACCCTTGCCAACTTTTATAGGTGCACCATCGAGAGCATTCTGTTTGGATGTATCACTATCTGGTATGGCAACTGTACCATTCAAGATCAGAGACGGTTACAGAGGATGGTGAACTTGGCCCAGACAATCACAAAGGCCAATCTCCCATCTATTGAATCCGTCTACCAGGCCCACTGTCAAGGAAAGGCCACCAGCATTCTCGAAGATCCATCCCACCCTGGCAATGCTTTTCCACAACCTGTACCATCGGGGAGAAGGTACAGAACCCTGAACACATGCACCAGCCAATTTTGAAACAGTTAGAATACTGAATGGACTCAAATTCTTAGCATTCGCCTGTACCTGTGTTTTTGTTTTTGACTGTTATTACTTATCTATTTATGCTTTTTAACTATGTGATCTGTCACTGTGCCTCAGTACATGTGACAATAAATTCAATTCAATTTAATTTAATTCAATTCAATTTTAGTCAGCAAAAATACGATAGATCAATTTGACCACATGTTATATCTGAACGTCTCTGCTGTTGACTTGTGGTGGAACATCTGCATCTTTGTTTGGAGTTAACAGTTTGTTCAGCAGATTGAGATCACGGTTTTGGCTTCAAATTCAGTGCTAATGTGAAAGTTATAATACTGTTCTTTACTCAAAAGTTGTTTTGGATCTAGGTGGTGTATCCATTGATGCTTTGTGCCAAATAATTTACGATAGTTTGGGATGAATTTCCAGAGGGAATTGCTAACTGGACAGATACATATGGAATCTTTGATATCGAATACCAAGCAAGTAGTTGTGATAACTAGATTATGCTTGCAACAGATTTTTGGATCCAAATGGAATTGGTGCCATTGCCAAGCTCTTTTTGCAAAGATTAGATTAGATTCCCTACAGTGTGGAAACAGACCCTTCGGCCCAACAAGTTCATACCAACCCTCCGAAGAGTAACCCACCCAGACCCACTTCCCTCTGCCTAATGCACCTAATAATATAGGCAATTTAGCATGGCCAATCCACCCGACTGGCACATCTTTGGATTGGGGGAGGAAACCACGCAGACACAGGGAGAATGTGCAAACTCCACACAGACAGTAGACTGAGGCTGGAGTCGAATCCCGGTCTCTAGCGCTGTGAGACTGCAGTGCTAACCACTAAGCCACTGTGCCACCCTGTATTGACTTCCTTCTTGTATTCCTCCTCGGCTCATATCTCTGTAGGGTGCAGTCTTCTGTTGACAATGCTTGTCTAAGAGACTGTACATGTCTGAATATCTTTCTACAATGATGATGCTTTGACTGGAACTTTTGAGATGGATTGTGCCAGGAAGTTTAAATATCAGATGAATTTGTGTAAGCTTACTCATCTTGTGGGATAGGCATTTGCCTTATCTCTTTGACTTTGCCTGGATCTGAATGAGACAAAAAAATTGATCGGACTTGCATTCACCTGGCACTCAGTGTTTTCATGAGCATTTCATGGTGAGTAACTGCAAGTAGTGAGTAAAAGTTCTGACCATGCTTTTGTTTTTTGGTTTTGCCCATTGCCACTGTATTATCAGGAATGCATAAGCATCCTTGCACATTATTTGTAATTCTGTTGATATATTGTGGAACAGACTTTGACTGACAACTATACTAAAATATACTCTTTGGAAGCAATACCTCCCAAATAGTGTTCTGAATGTAATGACCTCCTAACATTCCCTGGTTAAGTGTCTAATATGTGTAACTGATGCCAAAGATCTAGACATACCCTAATTATGCCATTCTTCTTTAATATGCATAGAACTGAACTATTCCAGTCTGTGCAGTTATCCACATGGTGTAGGATGCCATTGCATTCTATCACTCAGATAGCACTTCAAGCTTTTGCACTTTCTGGGAGATCACGCCATTGGTGGAATCTTATTGGTGACTGAGCAATGTGGGCTATGGTGAGGTGTGTTGTACAATGGGGCAACAAGTGTAGTGAGTCCTGTCTCAACATTGTAAGCAACTTGCGCCATCTTTTTCAGCTTTTCATAAATGATATGGTGAGATTCAGCAGTAAAGTGCCAATTGACAGGGATTCTAGATTTTTAAATATCTTTTTAAGGGCACAACTCACCTGATTTTAATATTCAGCCTCCTATCTTACCAAGCTCACCAAACAAGCTTAGTGTCAATGGTTAGCACGGCTGTCTCACAGCACCAGGGATCTGGGTTCAATTCTAGCCTCTGGTCACTGTCTTTGTGGAGTTTGCACATTCTCCCCGTGTCTGTCTGGGTGCTCTGGTATTCTGCCACTGTCAAAGATGTGCAGGTTAGGTGGATTGACCATGCTAAATTGTCCCATAGTTCCCAAGGATGTGCCGGCTAAGTGGATTAGTCATGAGAAATGCAAGATTACAGGGATAGGGTAGGAGGGTTGTTCTGGGTAGGATGCTGTTGGAGGGTTAGTGCAGACTCAATGAGCTGAATAGCCTGCTTCCACACTGTAGGGATTCTATGTTTCTAAGTCACCAAGGAAACCAGACCAGGTGCCTGGTGGATTCATCTCACCTCTTGTTCCAATCAACTGCTGTATTGGAGACTGGGCATCAACTTCTTAGGGCATGCTGCATGGGCACTCATCATTAAGTCTTCACTGTCTGTTTGTCTCTCATTATATCCACCTTTATCATTCAAGTGACTTAATGATCCTTAACTACGAAGACTACTATTCCCCTTCTACCTTTATCTCTGTTTTTGAGTGGACTTCATAACCTTCGGTACTTAGTTAGCAATTCAGACTGTCTTGCAGCCACATCTCCATATCGACTATTCTGTCACACCATTCAAATTGAGTTTGCATCTGCAGTTCATTTGATATTGTGGGAACTGTGTACAATAACAATGTTACTGGGCAAGTAATCCAGAGTTCTGGACTTAATGCTTCAGAGACATGGGTTCATATCTCACCCTGACAGTTGGTGCAATTTAAATTTATTTAATAAATCTGGAATGAAAAGTTAATCACAGTAATGGTAACCACATTAAATTACTGGATTGTAATAAAAACCCATCTGGATTGCCAAAGGCCTGTGGGAGAGGATGTTAGATTTCCTTCCCTAGTGATCGTCATGTGACTCCAGACCCACAGCAACGTAATCGGTTCATAACTGGAATGGTCTGGCAAGCTACTCAGTTGATCCTGTGAAGTCTTTCTCACCAGCATTCTAAAGTAGGAGAGTTACCTCAACCTGATTAAGATAACAACCTGGCATTGTCCAACTCACCAAATCATACCTTAGAACCAATGTCCTGCATCCTTCCATCATCATTCTCAGCTATGTCCTGTCCTACTGGCATGACCATGCTATCAGAGGTAGCAGCACAGTGCTGTAGAGTCAGGATGGAGAGGGTCCTGAAAATCCTCAACATTGACTTCAGGTCCCAGTGGGATCAAACATGGGCAAGGAAACCTCCTGCTGATTTTACCACCAACTCCCCACCCTCATCTTATGAATCAGCACTCCTCCATGCTGAACAGCATTTGGAAGAAATATTGAGTGTAACAAGGGTACTAAATGTAGCCTGGATGGAATGTAGCATTGTCTATGATCAAGAATGGCTTGGTAGCACCACTACTGACTGGCCTATCTGGGACCTGAACAGCCTATCTGCCAGATTGGTTGTCACTACCTGCCACAGTTAAAATGAGCATGAAATGAAGGTGCTTGGCCTCACCTTCACCATCTTCCTGCTACACATACATCATTGCAGCTATGTCAAGTGTAGACAAGAGAGTTGAATTCAAGAGATGAGGTGAGATTGAGTGGTCATGACAAAAAAGCAGCATTTGACCAAGTGTTTCATCAAGGAGCCTTGGCAAAATGAAAATCTTAGGGCGTGAGGAAACTTGGCAGTATTTGGAATCATATCAAGCACAAAGGAAAAGATTTTTATTATTCATTCACAGAATATGGCTAGGCCAGCATTTATTATCCATCCCTAATTGTCCAGAGGGCAGGTGAGAGAAGCACATTACTGTGGGTATGGAGTCACATGTCACTAGACTAGGTAAAGATGACAGATTTCCTTCCCTAAAGGTTATTGTTGCACTATGTAGGTTTTTCCCGACAATCAATAATGGTGTCACAGTTAATTCCAGACTTTTTAAAATTGAATTCAAATTCTGCCATCTGCTATGGTGGGATTTGAACCAGAGTCCCCAGAACGTTACCTGGGTCTCTGGGTTAATCATCGAGCAATAATATCGCTGGGTCATTGCCTCTCCAATGTTATGGGATACCATCATTCCAGTCCAAGGAGATCACTAAAAATATTCCTCATGATAGAATCCTGGGACTAATCATTGACGATACAGTTGACAATGAACATGTTTCAATGAATTATGGTTGTTTGCTGTTGATTGAACAATGTTCAGTATCATTCACAATTCCTCAGTTACTACAGCAGCCTGTAACTGCACATGGTGAGACCTAGGCAATAACCATCTCCAACATGGCAGAGATCTAGTCAGCTTCCCTTGAGAGGTAGTTGGTGGCATAGTGGTATTGTTAGTGGACTGATAGACCAGAAGCCTGGATTTTAGGGACATGATTCAAATCCTACCATAGCAGATGGTGAAATTGAAACAGAGAAAATAGGTGCAGAAGTAGGCATTCGGCCTTCGAGCCTGTACCACCATTCAATAAGATCACGGCTGATCATACAATTTCAGTATCCCCCCTCCCTTTAACCACAAGGACCATGTCCAGCTTCCTATTGAATATATCTAATGACTGGTGCCAACAACTTTCTGTGGTAGAGAATTTCACAGGTTTACAACTCTGAGCGAAGAAATGCTTCCTCATCTCAGTCCTGCATGGCTTATCCCATATTCTTAGACTGTGACCCATGTTCTGGACTTCCCCAAAGTTTGGAACATTAGAACATAGAACATAGAACATAGAACAGTACAGCACAGAACAGGCCCTTCAGCCCACGATGTTGTGCCGACCACTGATCTTCATGTATGCACCCTCAAATTTCTGTGACCATATGTATGTCGAGGAGTCTCCTCAATTAGGTCCCCTCTTCTCCTCCTTTTCTCCAATGAAAAATGTCTGAGCTCAGTCAACCTCCTTATAAGATAAGTCCTCCAGTCCAGGCAGCATCCTGCATTCTTCCCGCATCTGTCCTGTCCAGTCCCATCAGGATTTTGTTTCTATGAGATTTCCCCCCTTCATTTTGTAAATTCCAGGGAATACAAGCCCAGTCGATCCAGTCTTGCTTCATTTGTCAGTCCTGCTCTTCCTTTATTGGTCAGTGCATTGAGTAGAGTAGTTGGGAGGTCATGTTGCAGCTGAACAGGACATTAGTTAGGCCACTTTTGGAATATTGTGTAATTTTGGTCTCCATCCTATAGAAAGAATGATGTGAAACTTGAAAGGATTCAGAAAAGATTTACAAGGATGTTGCCAGAGTTGGAGGATTGGAGCTATAAGGAGAGGCTGAATAGGGTGAGGCTCTTTTCCCAGGAGCGTCGGAAGTTTATAAAATCATGAGGGACATGGATAGCATAAATAGACTCCCCCTGGGTTAGGGGAGTCCTGAACTAGAGGGCATAGGTTTAGGGTGAAAGGGGAAAGATTTAAAAGGGCCCTAAAGGGGAAACCTTTTTATGCAGAGGGTAATGTGCATATAGAATGAGCTGCCAGAAGAAGTGGTGGAGGCTAGTACAATTACAACTTTTAAAAGGTATCTGGATGGGTGTATGAATAGGAAGGGGTTAGAGGGATATGGGCCAAGTGCTGGCAAATGGGACTAGATTAATTTAGGCTATCTGATTGGCATGGACGGGTTGGACCGAAGGATCTGTTTCCATGCTGTGCATCTCAGTGACTCTATGACTCAGTCCGGTGAATTTTCACTGGGCCCCCTCAATAGCAAGAATGTTCTTCCTCAGACTATGAGACCAAAGTTGCACACAATACTCAAGGTGTGGTCTCACTAAGGCCCTGTATAACTGCAGCAAGACATCCCTATTCCTTTACTCAAACCTCACTATGAAGGCCACCATGCCATTCAATAGCTTTTCCTCACTGCCTGCTGCATCTGCAAGCCATCCTTCAGTGACTGTTCCACTATGACACCCAGGTCTTGTTGAACCTCACCTTTTCCTAAACTGACACCATTCAGATAATAACCTGCCTTCTTGTTTTTGCAACCAAAATGGATATCCTCACATTTATCCACATTGTACTGAATTTGCCAAGTATTTGCCCACTCAGCCAGCCTATTTAAGTCACCGTGCAGCCTCTTGGCATCCTCCTCTCACACACTGCCACCCAGCTTAATATGATCTGCAAATTTGGAGTTATTGCATTTAATTCCTTCATCCAAATCATTAATGCATATTGTGAGCAGCAGGCGTCCCAGCACTGAACCCTGTGGCACCCATCGACATTGTCTGCCACTATGAAAAGGACCCGTTTATTCCAATTCTCTGCTTCCTGTCTGTCAACGAGCTCTCTATCCATTTCAATACATTACCTCTGATACCATGAGTCTTTCCACCTATCACATTTCCGACGCCCCTCCCCCAAGTCCCTCCTCCCTATCTTTTATCTTAGCCTGCTGGACCAACTTTCCTCATTCCTGAAGAAGGGCTAATGCCCGAAACGTCGATTCTCCTGTTCCCTAGATGCTGCCTGACCTGCTGCGCTTTTCCAGCAACACATTTCCATCTCTGATCTCCAGCATCTGCAGACCTCACTTTCTCCTCAACCATTCAGATAATAACCTGCCTTCTTGTTTTTGCGACCAAAATGGATATCCTCACATTTATCCACATTGTACTAAATTTGCCAAGTATTTGCCCACTCAGCCAGCCTATTTAAGTCACCTTGCAGCCTCTTGGCATCCTCCTCTCACACACTGCCACCCAGCTTAATGTGATCTGCAAATTTGGAGTTATTGCATTTAATTCCTTCATCCAAATCGTTAATGCATATTGTGAGCAGCAGGCGTCCCAGCACTGAACCCTGTGGCACCCATCGACATTGTCTGCCACTATGAAAAGGACCCGTTTATTCCAATTCTCTGCTTCCTGTCTGTCAACGAGCTCTCTATCCATTTCAATACATTACCTCTGATACCATGAGTTTCAATTTGCTCACTAATCTCTTGTGTGAAACCTTGTCAAATGCCTTTTGGAAGTCCAGACACATAACATCTACTGATTCACCCTTGTCCACTCTATTGATCACATGCTCAAAATTCCAGATGATTTCTCAAGCATGATTTCCCTTTAGTGAATCCATGTTGACTTGCACCGATTCTGTCACCATTTTCCAAATGCTGAGGTTTTACATTCATAATAATTGATTCCAGCATTCTCCCCACCACCGATGTTGATTCTTAACAGCTGCATGGGCAGGAATTGAATTGATGCCTGTAGCCTGTAAGGCTCTAGACCAGGTACTGGTCTAGAGATCCTGTGTTAGAGACGATGATAATGCCTCTAACTCTGCGCTAGATTGCCCAGATCCCAGTCCTATCTCGTTCAGAGATGTGTCACAACAGGTCTGAACAGATCGATTTGAAAAAAAGGGGCTCTTGTGGCACAGTGGTAGTGTCTCTACCTCTGAACTTGGCGCCCAGGTTCAAGTCCCACCTGCTCCAGAGATGTCATGATACATCTGAACAGGTTGTTTAAAAATATCTGGTCCAGGTGCTGTAAAGTGGGATTAGAATGGGCTGCTAATTTCAGCTGAGGCAGACATGATGGACTGTATAGCCTTTGTGTCCTAACTTTTCTATGGTTCCAAATGGCCACATTGTACTCTGGGGAGACAACATGCCTTTTCCAAAATGGAACCAGGATCTCAGTTATGGAAGTCCCACCACATCTCTGACATTCCCTGTTGTTGCTGGCAGCGAAAAGTGATTCACAAAACAGGGAGCCCAAACTATTTGAACACACTACTGAATTCAAATAGACTCTGGTTTGACTAGAGCAAGGTCTGTTTCCCACAGTTATGACCTACAGTCTGCCAGTAGACATAAATGTTTCTAAAAGGTGTGGAACTTCCAAGCTGCCAAATTATTTAAATTCCTTGCCTTTCACATTTTTTGAAACAAAAGCAGCTGCCTGTGTCTCTTGAAAGTAGTTGGTGCTTGCACTTTCACCAGGCATTCATTGAATATTTAGTATCAATATAATATTATTACTGCTTGTCTGTTTCTGGAAACAATCATTGTAACAAGTAAAAACAAAGTATTACAGTTATTTGAAATCTGATAGAAAAATGCAAAGTTCTGGAAAACTCAACAGGTTCAGCAGCATCAGTGGAGATAGAGTGAATATTGTGAGTTCAATAGGATTCGCCTTTGAAATGGCTATTGTTATCACTGCAAGATGCCTGTAAGTTCACAACTGGTTTGACAGCTCCAAGAAATTATGATAGGATTAGGCCTTTGTTGGGTCATAAATACAAATGTTTATTTTTATTTGGAATTAAGTATTTCTGGAAATTTACATGTATTGAATGAGTTTTTATCAACTCAAGTTCTTTTATATAGAAGTGCAAAAGACAAGTTTAACTTTATTTCATCTCATCAATTAACAAATTACAGTCACTTTGAGAGCAAAAATTGGTGTCTTTGACCGTAAAGGTCCTGCAATTCCATTTGTTACAGAAGGGAGAAAAACCTCTGAATAGATCAATGACTTCCCAATATGAAGCTCCGGGCCTGAATTGTCAGGATGTCATGAAGGTGGGAACAGAGACAGAGGGGCACCTGAAATGTCCAGTGCTGGCCTATATGTCAGTTGCAGGAGGGTATTTCTGGCACTGACCATTGTCAGGGAGGACATAGGTGCAGAAGTGGACCATTCAGCCCTTGGGCTTACTTTGCTATTTCAATTCATGGTTGATCGTCTATCTCAATGCCATATTCCCACGTTATTCCCCTATCTTAATATTATCAGTAACTAGAAAATATCCATTTCTGTTTTAACTCCTCAAAAGCTAAGCTTCCACAGCTTTCTCTGCTCTCTGGGTATAGAATTCCAAAGATTCACACTTTTTGAATGATGAGCTTCCTCCTCATCTCATTCCTAACTGGCTTGGATTTTATGCTGAGACTGTGACTCCTGTTTCCAGGGGAGTCATAACACCACAGTTCAACACCATAATTCCAATCAATCTCATCTCCAAACTCTGAGACCTAGGACTCTGCTGCCTCACCTCTCTACAACTGGGTCCTCAACTTTCTGACCAGCAGACCGTTATCAGTAAGGAGAGGTGACTACCCCTCCTCCTCAATAATCCTCAACACGCTGCGTACTCAGCCCCTTACTGTACTCCTTTATACACTCACAACTGTGTGGCCAAATTCAGCTCTAACTCCATTTACAGCTTTGCTGATGACACAGTTAAAAATCACACAACACCATGTTATAGTCCAACAGGTACAACCACCTGATGAAGGAGCGTCGCTCCGAAAGCTAGTGTTTCCAATTAAACCTGTTGGACTATAACCTGGTGTTGTGTGATTTTTAACTTTGTACACCTCAGTCCAACACTGGCATCTCCAAATCAATACTGATGACACGACTGTAGTGGGTCAGATCTCAAACAATAATGAGACAGAGTACAGGAAAGAGACAGCTTAGTGGCATGGTGTAAAGACAACAATCTCTCCCTTACTGTCAACAAAATGAAGGAGCTGGTCATCGACTTCAGGAAGTAGAATGGAGGACATGCCCAATTCTGTATCAATGTGCTGAGGAGGAGGTGGTCAAGAGCTTCACGTTTCCATGAATAAATTTCACCAACAATCTATCCTGGCTCATCCCTGTTGATGCTACAGTCAAGAAACTACACCAATGTCTCTCCTTCCTCAGGAGGCTCAGGAAATTCAGCATGTTCACAATGACTGTTAATAATTTTTATTAATGCACCATAAGAAGCTTCCTATCTGGATGCATCACAGCTTGGTATGGCAACTGCTCTGCCCAGGATTGCAAGAAATTACAGAGAGTTGTAAATGCAGCCCAGTCCATCATTAAATCCTGCTTTCCTTCTATTGACTCTGTTTTCACTTCCCGAGGCAGTGGGAAAGTAGCCAATGTAATCAAAGACTCTGCCCACCCTGGTTATACTGTCTTTCACCCTCTTTCGTCGGGCAGAAGATACAAAAATTTGAAAACCTGTACCAACAAATTCAAGAACAGCTTCATCCTCACTGTTCTCAGACTTGAATGGATCTCACATATGTTAGAGTTGAGCTTTCTCTGCAGCTTCTCTATAGCTGTAGCAGTATATTCTGTGTTCTGTTCTATTACCCTGATGTATTTATGTGAGATGATTTGTCTGATTAGCATGCAATACAATAGTTTTCACTGTATCTTGGTACATGTGACAATAATCAAATCAAGTTCTAAGCCAATTCAGGGCAGACAATGAGCCTCATCAAAAGTTTAATTAAGGGTAAGTTTGGGAAACAGATTTTCTGGTTAGCTTCATTTCTCACTAATGATAGAAGGGTCAACTACCTATAGCAGGGCACCCAATGATGTTGCAGTATTGATGTCTTTTACAGGTTTATAAGTGGGGCTACAGCCAAAGACCACTTTACTTGGGGCAATTGGAGTGACGGGAGTGCATTCTGACTGTTGGCAGCAACAGCAGAAGCTGAGTGAACCCAGGGATAAGCAGCAGTGGGGAGCAGGATTTAATGATGGACTGGGCTGCATTTACAACTCTCTGTAATTTCTTGCAGTCCTGGGCAGAGCAGTTGCCATACCAAGCTGTGATGCATCCAGATAGGATGCTTCTTCTGGTGCATTAATAAAAATTAATCCATTACACAGGGAGTATTGTGGAAGCTCCGCTTTGTAACACCACAAGTTCAAAAGTGTTTTTGGACATAAGGGCTTCTGAGCAGCAGTCAGTTTTGTTTTGCTTACCTTCAATTTCCATTCACCTTTTCAGATCCATAGGTTTTAGAGCAGTAGGAGTTTAGGTTAGTGGTACAGTAGTACAAGTACTGGGACTTAGTGTAGTACCAAGATTGTTGTTTACAAGATCGTGTTTTTAATGTTCTTCAGTGAGAATCTAACACTAGGGACCATCTAGTTAGTTGTAAATTAATTTAATAAAAAAATATTTTTAATTAGAGAGTTGCTAGTGGGTCAAAATGACAGTCAGTAGTGTGGTATGTTTCTCCCACAGAATGTGGAAATCAGAGACAGTTTGAATGTCCCCGATGACTCCGTCTGCAGGAAGTGTGTCCAATTGCAGCTTCTGTCAGAAAGCAAGGATTGGTTTGGAGGGGCAGTTGGAAACTTAGGAATATGCAGCAGGCGGAAAGCATTATAGACAGGAGTTTTAGAGACGTGGTCACCCCAAGGTTCAGGTAGATAGATGGATGACTGGTGGAAGGGGCAGACAGACAGTACAGAAGGAGCAAATTACTGCAGATGCTGGAATCTGCACTGGAAACAAAAAGTGCTGGACATCACAGCGGGTCAGGCAGCATCCATGGAGAGAAAGCCAGCTAATGTTTTAGTTTAGATGACTCTTTATCAGAGTCTCTGTGGCTATCCCACTCTCTCACAAATATACTGCTTTGGACACTGTGGGGGGATTGCCTATGAGGGGGTAGTGACAGCAGTAGCCAGAGCAGGGAGGGTCAAAATGGAGTACAGCAGTGGTAATATGGAAAACTATAGTTCAGTTCACAGACAGGTATTTCTGTGGCTGCAAAAGAGATTCCACGATGGTGTGCTGCCTCCCTGATGCCAGGGTCAAGGATGTCTCTGAGCGGGTGCTGGGACACCCTCAAAAAGGAGGGTGAGCAGTGAGAAGTCGTGGTACACATTAGTACGAGCAACATAGCAGGAGGAGTGATGAGGTCCAGCAATGAGAGTTCAGGAGGCTAGGTAATAAGTTGAAAAGCAGGACCCCTAAGGTTGTAATTTCAGGATTACCCCCTGTGCCATGTACTAGTGAGGCTAGGAATAGGAAGCTAATATAGTTAATTATGTGGCTGAAGGGCTGGTGTAGGAGGAAGTCCTTCAGATATGTCTTCCAGAGCAGAAGGAACCTGTACAGGAAAGCCGGTTGCACCTAAACTGGAGGGGCACCAATATCTTGGCAAGGAGGTTTGCTGGTGCCATTCGAAAGGGTTTACACTAGTGTGATAGAAGAGTGTGAACAGGAGTAGTACATCAGCAAGTGAGCAGCCAAGGAGGGATTGCCAGTAGGGTTAAGAGGAAGAACAGACGGGGCCCACCCAGTCATTTGGGCTCCGCTGATGCCTCAGCAGAAGAGCTGGATAGTAAATGTACAGACTAATATACATGAAAAATAAATTTTGATGTCTGGATGTAAAGCAATGTAATGTGTGCACAAGAATGGCATGACCAATTGTATAGAGATCCAAATAATTTTATGAATAAAGTATATTTTTGAAATAAAGAAAGAAGTTAATGAATACAGCAGGACTGGCAGTCTTCGTACTTATTTTAATGCAAGGAGTACAAAAGATAAGGCAGATGAACTTGGAGTTTAGATTAGTTCATATAACTATGATGTTGTAGCTATTGCAGAGACTTGATTGTGAGAGGAACAAGACTGGCAGCCTAACATTCTGGGATTTAGATGTTTCAGGCAAGATAAGAGAGGCATGGAAAAAAGGTGAGGGAGTTGTGTTATAAATAAGGAAGAATATCACAGCTCTACTGAGGGAGGGCACTTGGAGGGTGCACCAGTTAGACCATAGAGGTAGAGCTCAGGCACAGGAAGCGTGCAATCTCTTTGATGGGATTACACGATAGGCCTCCCAACAGCCAATAAGAAATAGGGAAGCAGATGGTATAGAAAACAACGGGGTTATTTTAGTGGGAGATTTTAACTTCCCCTTTATAAACTGGGATTCCCTTTAGTGCCAGGGGCTTGGATGAGGTGGAATTTGTTAGGCATGTCCAGAAAGGTTTTATAAAACAATATATAAAAATAGTGATGAAGGATGCTATAGATTACAGAGAGACATAGATAAGCTACAGAGCTGGGCTGAGAGGTTGCAAATGAATTTAATGCAGAAAGTGTGAGGTGATTCACTTTGGAAGGAGTAACAGGAATAAAGAATACTGGGCTAATGGTAAGATTCTTGGCAGTGTAGATGAGCAGAGAGATCTCGGTGTCCAGGTACATACATCCTTGAAAATTGCCACCCAAGTTGATAGGGTTGTTAAGAAGGCATCCGGTGTGTTAGCTTTTATTGATAGAGGGATTGAGTTTCAGAGCCATGAGGTCATGCTGCAGCTTTACAAAACTCTGGTGCGGCCACATTTGGAGTATTGCGTACAGTTCTGTTCACCACATTATAGGAAAGATGTGGAAGCTTTGGAAAGGGTTCAGAGGAGATTTACTAGGATATTGCCTGGTATGGATGGAAGGTAAAAACAAAGACTGCAGCTGCTGGAAACCAGAGTCTAGATTAGAGTGGTGCTGGAAAAGCACAGCAGGTAAGGCAGCATCCGAGGAGCAGGAAAATCGATGTTTCGGGCAGGGCTTTTTGTGAAGGGCTTTTGCCCAAAACGTCAATTTTCCTACTTCTCGGATGCTGCCTGACCTGCTGTGCTTTTCCAGCACCACTCTAATCTAGACTCTGGTATGGAGGGAAGGTCTTACGAGGAAAGGCTGAGGGAACTGAGACTGTTTTCGTTAGAGATAATAAGGTTGAGAAGTGACTTAATTGAGACATAAGATAATCACAGGGTTAGATAGGTTGGACAGTGAGAGCCTTTTTCCTTGGATGGTAATAGCTAGCATGAGGGGACATAGCTTTAAATTGAGGGGTGATAGATATAGGACAGATGTCAGAGGTAGTTTCTTTACTGCCTGCAACAGTAGTAGACTTGCCAGTTTTAAGGGCATTTAAATGGTCATTGCATAAGCATATGGACAAGAATAGATTAGGTGGGCTTCATATTGTTTCCACAGGTCGGCACAACATCAAGGGCCAAAGGGCATGAACTGCTCTGTAATGTTCTATGTTCTAAGTTCTAGTTCAAGGAAAGAGCTGTACTAGACCTGGTAATGGAGAATGAGCCTATCCAGGTGATCAAAGTTTCAGTGGGGAAGCATTTTAGGAACAGTGACCATAAGGCAGATTATGACAGTATTAGGCAGGAATTGGAGAATGTAGATTGGGGTCGGCTGTTTGAGGGTAAATTCACAAATTTCATGTGGGAATCTTTTAAAGGCCAGTTGATCAGAGTTCAGGACCAGCATAGTTCTGTAAAAATGAAAGGTAAGGATTTGGAAACCTTGGATGACAAAAGAAAGTAAGATGTTAGGCAAAAAGGAAACTGAGGATAGATAGAACCTTTGAAGAATACAAAGATAGCATGAAAGAACTCAAACATGGAATTAGGAGGGCTAAAAAGGGCCACAAAAAGTCTTTTGGCAAACAGGTTTAAGAAAAACCCCAACCATCTTGTATAAGGAGCAAGAATATAACAAGGGAAAGGGTAGGTTCACATGGAGGACAAAGGAAATTTCTGCTTGGAGCTGGATGACATGGTTGAGGTCCTTAGTGAATATTTTGCATCAGTATTCACAGTGGAGAAGAACATGTGTACTTATTTGTGATAGGAAGCATGGGTTTGTGTAGGGGAGGCTGTAGATCACAAACATGGTTGAGTTTTTTAAGGAAGTGACAAAGAATTTTGAGGGCAGAGCAGTGGACGTTGCCCACATGGGCTTTGACAAGGTTCCTCATGGCAGGCTGATACAGAAGGTGAAGTCATATGGGATCCGCAGTAAGCTGGTAAGATGGATACAGAATTGGTTTGGCTATGGAAGATGGAGAGTAGCAGTGGAAGCATGTTTTTCTGACTGGATGTACTGCAGGGATCAGTACTGGGACCACTATTGTTTATCATCTGTAGGTTTGAGAGGCATAGACAGTCAGATTCATTTCCCTAGGGTAGAAATGTAATTATTAGGGGACACAGATATAAGGTGAGAGGGGGAAAGTTTAAAGGAGATGGGAAAAGCATGCTTTTTATAGAGGGTGGTAAATGCCTGGAGGAGCTGCCAGACAAGCTGGTAGAAGCAGATTTAAGTGGCATCAGGAGAGTTCCATGAATAGTCAGGGAGTAGAGGGATACGGATCACATAGAGGCTAAAGGTCTTTAGTTTGGATTAGATTAGATTACCTACAATGTGAAAATGGGCAATTTAGAATGGCCAATTCACCTGACCTGCACATCTTTGGATTGTGGGAGGAAGTCAGAGCACTCAGAGGAAACCCACACAGACATGGGGAGAATGTGCAAATTCCACACAGACTAGAAAGGAGTCGTGTGCCAGCACAGACTTAGTGGGCCAAACGGCCTGTTCTTGTGGCTGTACTGTACTTCTTTCTTCAATTCCTCAACTGCAGCAGTCTGTCCAAATTCCATTCCCATGCACCCAACCCTTCCCATCAACATTACTGGTCTGGCTGCTTTCTCTTGAATGAAATTTTTAATAGCCTATTTCCATAGAATCCCTACAGTGTAGAAACAGGCCGTTCGGCCCAAAAAGACCACACTGACCCTTCGAAGAGTATACCACACAAAAGCATTCCACCACCATATTATTGTACATTTACCCCTGACAAGAACTCAGTATGCTGTAGGATGTTGAAACAGAAGATGTGGCCTTCCCCACAACAAGGGAACTCTCTATTTAAACTTTGCCTAAAGGAGAGTTTTTGTCTTGCACTCATCAGAAGTAGAACACAAGAAACAGATTTCAAAATGAGATACCGTTTTATACAGAATGAGAAGAAGGTGCTGATTGATTGGGCTGCCATTGGCATGGAGATGTGGCAAGAGTAGGAAACGGTCAATCTTAATTCACAGCCCAGGCAGGTAAATGCTGATTGGTTAGGATATTTCCATGAGAATACAGCAGAGTTTGGATGTCTTCACAATCCTGTGTTCTTAAATTCAAATTCCATTTGCCTACAGAAGACAGAGTAGACAGTATTTACAAATATAGCTTCTGGTGTATGTGAATGCATTACTTTGCCGTCCTAGCTGACGATCTTAAATTGGATTCTGATGTGGCTCAGCACAGACCGGATTATTTAATAAATTATTTCCAACAGAAGAATAATAGGAACCTCCATTCCAAATGGGTTTCTATTGGAGCATGTTGGTGGTGCGTGTATGGAATAAGCTGCCAGAGGAAGTGGTGGAGGCTGGTACAATTGCAGCATTTAGAAGGCATCTGAATGGGTATCTGAATAGGAAGGGTTTAGAGGGATATGGGCCAAGTGCTGGCAAATGGGACGAGATTAACTTAGGCTATCTGTTTGGCATGGACAAGTTGGACCGAAGGATCTGTTTCTGTGCTGAACATCTCTATGACTCTAAGCACTGGGAGAACCTTATTCAGTAGCGCCTCAACATACGAATGACCCCGTTCATGAACATATCAGTTTACGAAATGGATTGTACGTAAAATTTTGCTTCAACGTACGTACGAAATTCAAGGTACGAGTGAAGATACGAACGCAAAAAGCCCGTGTGCGACCACGTGGTTTCATTGTTCTGTTTTGCTACGCGCTTGTTGAACGCAAAAGCTCTCGGGCACCGCGTGATCTCATTCAGTTCGTCTTTGGCGCGTGTGCTGTGAACAGCCATCCAAGCATTCTTACGCTATCCGAACAATGGGAAAAATTGATTCAGTTCGCGAACTTTTCGGTTTGCAAACTGGGTCCTGGAACGGATTAAGTTTGTAAATCGAGGCGCTACTGTACTAATCTGCTTCTTGCTGTAGAATGATGATGAAAAGAGATTTACCTCATCACCACCAGATGGTAGCATGAAGCGACACTAATCACTGTTTTGATTACCAGAATCTAGGAGTGTTCAAGCACAACAGTTCTGACAGTGTGCTACAGGTTCCTTCTGTCAGCCCAAGATCCTTCTGCTTTCTCTTTCTTAAAGGCTGTCATACTTTCCCATTCTGAGGTGATGCTTACACCTAACACCTTAGTGAACTTGTGTCTTCTCAATGGATACTACCTGACCAGTTGAGGAGCTCTGGTATTTTCTCTTTGCATTTCAGATTTTCAGCGTCTGCTTTTCTTTATTAAGCTGTTACATGCATCATAAAATACACATACATGACAATATAATGAACTTCAGTCATCTACTACTATCCTTTTCAGATACCAAGGCAGGATGAGTATAACTAAAACAGAAAGAATGCACCATAGTGCAAGAGGACATTAGAAAATCTGGAGACTGGGAAGCCAGGTAATAAGAAGTGAATGTTAGCATTGGTGAGTTGATGTGCTTGGTAGGAAAAATAGAAATATCAACAATGGCTTGGAAGTTAAAAATCCAATTGATCTGGAGACCAAATACAGCTGAACAAATAATTAAAAATTGCATCACAAATCAGCAAAACAACCTGACAGAGGTGACAAATACAATGAAGTTCTAGAAACAACAATCAGTGTAATAACACACCATTAGTGACAGGCTGAGATGCTGGAGTCTGGGGGACAAAGGGACAATGCAGTTCAGGATCAGCTGCCCATGACATGAATAGTCAGGCAGGTGGCTGGAAAAACACAGCAAGCCAGGCAGTATCAGGAGATGGAGAAGTCAATGTTTCAGGTGTAACCCTTCTTCAGGACTGGGGGTGCATGGTGGGGGAAGCTGCAGATAAAGGGAGTGGAGTGGGGCAGGGTGGTGAAGTGGGGGAAGGTGAAGACAGGTAGAGGGTACGACCTGGTTGATCAATGGGAGGAATTAATCCAGTTGGTGGAAGGGAGGGGGGGAGGGGCTGGGAATCGGGGAATGGGGAGGGAGGTTATTTGAAATTGGAGAACTCAATGTTGAGTCCTTTGGGCAGAAGGCTGCACAGGTGGAAGATGAGGTGTGTTTTAGCAATGGAGGATGCCATGGATGGTCATGTCGGAAATGGAGTGGGAAGGGGAATTGAAATGAGTGCTGACTGGGAGGTCCGCTTGGCCCCTGCAGATCTGGCTGCAATGCTCGGCGAACCATTCCTTGAGTTTATGTTTGGTCTCCCCGATGTAGAGAAGACCACTTCGGGAGTACCCGATACAGTAAACTAGGTTGGAGAGGCAGGTGAACCTGTCTCACTGGCAGGATTGTTTGGGGCCCTGGATGGAGATGAGGGGGTTGGTGTACTGGCAGGTTTTGCGTCTTTTCTGATTGCTGGGGAAGGTGCCTGGGGGTTCGCGGGGGTCAGTGGTTGGTGGGGAGAGTGGCACAAACCAAATATTGGTGAAGGGAATGATCCTTGCAGAAGACAGAGAGGGTGGGGAGGGGAAGATGCTCTTGGTGGTGGAGTCTAGTTGGAATTGGTGGAAATGTTTATGGATGATGTGTTGGATGCGGAAACTGGTGGGGTAGCAGGTGAGGACCAGGGGACTCTGTCTTTATTGTGATGAGGGGTGTGGTTTAGAGCAGTGGAATGGAGGACGTGCGGTGGATGGCTGTCTGGATGATGGAGGGAGGAAAAGCACGCTGTTCAAAGTAGGTAGACATCTGGGATGCTCGCGAGTGGAACAGCTCCTCGTCTGAGCAGATACTGTGGAGGCAGAGGAAGTTGGGAGAATGGGTTGCAGTTCTTGCAGGATACTGGGTGGGAGGTGGTATAACCCAGATAGTTTTGGGAGTCAGTAGGTTTGTATTAAACGTCTGTCTGAAGACTGTCGCCGGAGATTAAAATAGAGGGGTCAAGAAAGGGGAGAGAGGTGTCCAAGATGGACCAAGTGAATTTGAGGACAGGGTGGAAGTTGTGGGCAAAGTTGATGAACTGCTCCAGTTCAGTCTGGGTGCAGGATGCTGCACCGATGCAGTCATCGATGGAACGGCGGAAGGGTTGGGGCACAGTGCCGGTGTAGGTACTGAAGAGGGACTGTTCGACATAGTCAACAAAGAGGCAGGCGTAGCTAGGGCCCTCAGGTACCCATGGCCATCCCCTTGATTTGGAGGAAATGGGAGGAATTAAAGAAAAAGTCATTGAGGGTGAGGATCAGTTTGGCGAGGCACGTGAGAGTATTGGTGCGGGGGGGGGGTTTACTGGATGGGTCAGTTGGAGAGGAACAAGCTGAGGGCCTGTAGGCCATCCTTGTTGGGTATGGATGTGTATAAGGACTGCACATCCGTAGTGAAGGTATAGCGCTGGCGGCCCAGGAACTGGAAGTTGCTGAAGAGATAGAGGGCATGGTTGGTATTGCGGAAGTGCTTGAACCAAGGGGGAGAGGATGGAGTTGAGGTAGGACAAGATGAGTTCAGTGGGGCAGGAACATGAAGGCAGACACCAATTTAAATAATTAAAGCCCAAGTTGAGGGTGATTTAGAGAGAATTTTATTAATGCTCACAAGCTCCCTTCACCTCCTCCTGCAGAAACCACCAGCTCCAGAGAGGAACAGTCCCTCTATCAGTCTAAGGGATCCCTGGAGCCCACTGGAATGGACAGAGGGTAGGTTTCTCTGCTGCTGCAACACCAGTGAGCTATCAGCAGGGGATTCCCTTCAATTGGGGGGGCTTACTCCTCTCCCCTTCAATTTAATGTATTTTAGTAATATCACCAAGCTGATCTTGCCATTGGTGTGGAGACTATGGATCACGATTTGATTTGAATTTCAGGATCCTGAAGCTCATGACAAATCCTGCTCATTGTTTCCACTTGTGACAGAATCCAAACTTGGCCAGAAATTCACAATGGTTTTTACAAACATAATTGGGAGGAATTTCCTTATGCAAAGCTAGAATGTAGAATTTGCTACAAGAAGTGGTTGAGGCAAATAACTTCTATGCTTTCAAAAGGAAATTAGACAAGCTCACGAGAGAAGAGGGAATATGTTCTGAAAGCTGAGATGAAGCAAATGGAATGGAAGATTATGACTTGGCTACGAGTTATGCCAGAATGCAGTCACAGCATTTAAGATAAAGGAGATTCTTATTTAGTCAGTGGTCAGAGACTGGAAGGTATGACAGAGTGAGGCTAGTAAGATGATCCAGAGGTCAGGAGTCTAAGCCTCTGCAATTCTGTATTAGGTGTGAATTTCTTTCTGTTTGGATAAGAGCAAGAGTTGATGAATGAATGTGGAAAGTGACCTTGGCACCAAGGGACATGAAACCGTTCAAGTGGGGGTGCATCAATGAATGTGGCAGTAGATAGTAGTGTAGTGAGGGAGATTGACACCGTTCTCTTCAGCAAAGTGTGAGAATCTAGACAACTGTGTTCCCTGTCCAGTACCAAGACTCAGGACATCTGTTCAGAGTTGGAAAGGAACTTGCAGTGGGAGGATCCAATGGTTAGGGTCTATGAAAATGACAATTGCAGGTTGAACTGGGAAACAGGTTCTACATAGTGAGTAGGAGGAGCTGGACACTAAAATGAAAGGCAGAATTTCAAAAGTTGTAATCCTTGAATAATTTGAGGTGCGTGCAAATTAGCATAGGGTACATTAAATCAGAAGGGTGAACACTTGGCTCAAACACTGTTGTGGGAGAAATAAGTTCTGCTTCATAGGTCACTGGCATCGCTAGGGAAAACGGGGACTGGACTATTGGGAATCTATGCTGTGACAAGTGTTATTGCAAACTGCATAACTTGGGAAGTAGTGAGGGTTTTAAAACTAAATAGAGGGCTCAAGTGCAGAAAAATATGGTTTATTAAACAATAAAGTAAGAGAGGAAAACAATAATCTGGAAAGTGAATGTTTGAGATTGGCAGGAAGATTCAGAGAGAACAAACCTAGGAATGCACCAACACTTGGGGTGACATGGCTACGTGTGGGCTCTTGACTGGGGCTCATCAATTTTCTTTTTACATTTGCTCTTTTTCTTTTCTTTGCTTTCTCTTTTATTTGGCAGATTAGTCGGTGGCATCAGTGCAGCAGTGAGAGTGTGCCCTGCATGGAGTGGTGGCAGCGGGTGGGGGACCTCCTGGTGATTAGTGGCTGTGGCAGCAAGGACATCCTCCTAGCATTTGGGACTGGCAGCAACAAAGCTCCCTCAGCGATCGGAGGCAGCAGCAATGGACTCTTCAAGATGGCAGTGCTGGCAAAATGACATTTCGGAGGAGGGCAGACAGAGCGGGACCCTTGGCATGATGACAGTGGCAGCCTGGCCTGACAGCAGAGCCAGGGATTCCTGGTTGCACTAGACTCAGCAGGGAGAGTTATTGGTGGTGAGGCAGTGGCAGCAGTATGGTATGCTTGGAGCTGGGACTCCTGGCATTATCAAGGCAGCAGTGGAGCTGGGGACTCCTGGTTGGGGGGCAAGTGTGCATTCAGTCTGGGACTTGATGGTGGCATCAGTGAGGTGGGCCCAGTGGTGCAGATTTTTTTTTCAAAAATATACTTTATTCATAAAATATTTTGGTGATCTGTAAAATTGGTGGCGCTATACATACGTATACATTCCATTTCTTTATATACAGGGATCGGAATTAATCATTTTATATACAGGTCTGTACATTTACCATCCATATATTTAGCTGAGGCTTCAGCGGAGCCCACTTACTAAGTGGGCCCCCTGTTCTTCTTTGGCAGGCAGACGTTACAAAGTGGTCTTTCCCCACCGCTGCCCCAAGCTTCAACGCGTCCCTCAACATATAGTCCTGGACCTTTGAATGTGCCAGTCCGCAACACTCAGTCGGGGTCAGCTCTTTCAGCTGGAAGATTAGATTAGATTAGATTACTTACAGTGTGGAAACAGGCCCTTCGGCCCAACAAGTCCACACCGACCCGCCGAAGCGTATACCACCCAGACCCATACTCCTACGTTTACCCCTTCACCTAACACTACGGGCAATTTCCCATGGCCAATTCACCTAACCTGCACATTTTTGGATTGTGGGAGGAAACCGGAGCACCCGGAGGAAACCCACGCAGACACGGGGAGAATGTGCAAACTCCACACAGAGAGTCGCCTGAGGCGGGAGTTGAATCCGGGTCTCTGGCGCTGTGAGGCAGCAGTGCTAACCACTGCGCCACCGTGCCGCCCACAATCAATAGGTTTCGGACAAACCAAAGAGCGTCTTTGACCGAGTTGATGATCCTCCAGGTACAGCTGATGTTCGTCTCGAAAAACACCACTGCATTCTTCCCCAGACTTCCTTTGCGTAGGCACATTCCAGAAGGAGATGAGTGACAGTCTCCTCCCCTCCACAGCATCTAAATAGCAGTGGGTCTGGAGCAGAGGGCAGTGAGCTGGTGGAGGAGGGGTGGCAGTGCATGGGTATTGTGAGCCAACTCAGGCCTCATGGTGGAGGTGATGGAACGCAGATGGACTCTCTTTCAGTTACATCTTTTACTCTGTTTATTCCTAAATCATTTAAAATGGTACCAGACTATGGTGACAGTTGAAGTTTTTCACTGTACTTTACTGTATTGTTCACTATAAAATGCAACAAATTATTCAAATTCAATCAAGACAATGTTACAAAGGCAACAAAAAAACTGAAGGCTCTATCTCAATGTGCTTAACACAATAAATCAATAACGCATATTGAAGTAAATACATATAATAGCCATTACAGAGAGGGTCTTGAATAGTGAGGGATATGTAACAGTCAAGAAAAATAGGAAGTTAGGTAAACATGAAGTGATAGCATTGTTAATCTAGGATGTCATTGGTACAATTGTTAGAGATTACCTTGATACAGGAACTCAAGATGTAGAATTGGTTTGGGTGGGGATTAGAAATAGTAGGGCCAATAAGACACTAGTGGGAGTGATCTATGGGCCCTCTAACAGTGCAATGTAGGACAAAGTATGTAAGAAATATTCATTGATTGTGATACAGAGCTGGTAATAATTATGGATGGCTTTAATCTAGATATAAAATTCAAATTGGCAATACTAACCTTGATAAAGAATTCAGAATGCTTTTGAGAGAGCTTCTTAGAGCAGTATGTTTTGGAATTGACCAGAGAGCAAGTTATTTTAGACTCGTTACTGTCACAGGATTAATTGATGATCTGAGTTATGGCACCCCTAGGTAGCAGCGAACATAATATGATTGAATTTCACATCCAGTTTGAAAGAAAGAAGCCTGGGGGTCAAAGGAAATATTTTAAATCTGCAAAGGGGTGATAATGTGGGCATGAAAGCTAAACTAGCTGAAGTGACCTAATATACTAGATTGGTGTTTTTTGAAAATTCAATAGAGATAAAGTGGCAAACATTTAAGAGGCTATTTCAGAATACTCAGAATAAGGAGATTCCTACCACAAAGAAAAGTCTTAAGACCTGCCATTCAAGATTAACTAAAGAAGTTAAGGAAACACTATACAAAGACAAGTGGCAGATTAGATGATTGGTTAGCATATAAAGAAGGATAGATGACTGTGGCCAAGAAATTAAAGTAAGAGAAGACGCTACCTAGGTGTGGGAAAAAAAAGCAACAATTTGTATAGGCACTTAAAAGGAAAATAGAGAAAAGTTAGTACTTATCTTCGAGGGAATGAAAATAGGGAGTCAATAATGAGCAATAGAAGTGAGGTGCCAGAAGACTGTTGGGGTGGCAAACGTTGTACCATTTTTAAGAAAGGCTGCAAGGAAAAGCCAGGGAACTAGAGACCGGTGAGCCTAACATCAGTGGTGGTTAAATTGTTGGAGGGGATTCTGAAAGACGTGATCTACATGCATTTGGAAAGACCAGGACTAACAACGTAGTTTTATGTATGGGAAATCATGTCTGTCAAATTTGATTGAGTTTTTTTTGAAGAGATGAAGATGCTGTATACATGGGCTTTAGCAAGGCCTTTGACAATGTTCTGCTTCGTAGACTGGCTAGTAAGGTTAAATCACATGGGATCCAGCAAGAGCTAGTCATTTGGACTTAAAATTGGCTTGACTGTAGGAGATAAAGGTATGTTGTTCAGACTGGTGGCCTGTGACCAACAGTGTGTGCAAAGACTGGTGTTGGGTCTGCTGTTGTTCATCATTTATGAGAATGATGAGAATATAGGAGGTACGGTTTGTAAGCTTGTGGATGACACCAAAATTGGGAGCATAGTGTACAATAAATAAGGTTATCTAAGAGTTCATCTTGATCAACTGGGCCAGGCAGCCAAGAAATGGTGGAGTTTAATTCAGATAAGTGGAGAGTGTTGCCGTTTGGCAAGAGAAACAAGGCAGGACTTATTCCCTAGGGCCCTACAATTAACTGTGTATTGTCAAACAGAGAGACCAAAGGGTTCAGGTACACAGCTCCTTGAAGGTTATGTCACAACTGGACAGGATGGTGAAGAAGGCATTTTGTCGGTCAGAGCATTGAGTATAGGAGTTAGGACATCATGCTACAGCTGTACAATACATTGGTAAGCCCACATTTGAAGTACTATGTACATTTCTGGTCACCCTGCAATAGGAAGAATGTTACCAAACTGGGAAGGGGGTTCATAAAAGATTTACAAGGATTTTACCAAGACTGGGAAGTTTGAGTTATAAAGAGAGGCTGGATAGGCCGAGACTTGTCTCCCTGGAGCATTGGAAGCTGTGGGGTGACATTATAGAGGTCTGTAAAATCATGAGAGGCATAGATAAGATAAATAGCCAAGATCTTTTCAAAAGGGTAGGGGAGTCTAAAACTAGAAGGCATAGGTTTAATGTGAGAGGGGAAAGATTTAAAAGGGACATGAGGGGTAACATTTTCACACAGAGGTAGTGCACATATGGAATGTGCTGCCAGAGGAAATGGTAGAGTCAAGTAGAATTAAAGCAATTAGAAGATATTTTTACAGGTACATGGATAGGAAAGGTTTAGAGGGATGTGGACCAGTAGCAGCTGTGAATCAGGAAATGGAAAGGAAAGAGATTAGCAAAATTACAATCATGAGGGAAGTGGTTCTAAGCAAACTGATGGAGCTGTGAGTTGACAGGTCTCTAGGCTACATGGACTAATTACAGGGTCTTAAAAAAAAAGGTTATAATGAGATCTTAGTGTTAATTTTTTGTAAATTCCCTCGATTCATCAAAGGTCCCATTGGACAGAAAAGTGGAAAGCTCTAGGCCAGTTAGTTTGACATCTGACTGAGGAAGTTTTAAAATTGTTTGTTCAGGAGATATTAGGTGTCAGCTTAGAAAAACTCAAGATAATCGGGAACTATCAACAACAAGATGATTTCATCAAACGAAAATCATGTTTAATTAATTTATTGGTTTATTTAAAGGAGTAATGTGCTGTGAATAAAGCAGAGCATGTGGATATACTATACCAGGGATTTCCAGAAATTGTTTGATAAGATGCCAAGTCGAAGTCTGTTGCAGAAAATAAAAGTTCACAGCGTGTAGGGTAACTATTAGCATGAATAGAAGGTTGGCTGGCAGAAAACAGTATACATAAATGTGACTTTGTCAGATTGGTAGGATGGGATGAGGGGAGACCCATAGCAGTCTGTGCTGGAGTCTCAAATTTTTACAATTTGAATCAATAATTAATGGGGTTGTTATGGACTAGATCAAAACCCCTCAAAGTATTTTAAGATGACAGCTTAGACCCCAATTTTTTTCTTAATTTAGAAGGCAGGTAGAAGGTATTGTGTTCTGAATGTAGTTTGATTGGTCAAACTCCAGGATTGAAGCAAAGCACACTTGGTAAGGTCCTAGGGAGTGCAAGTTCATAGCTCCTTAAAAGTGGAGTCGTAGGTAGATAGGATAGTGAAGAAGGCATTTGATATGCTTCCTTTTAATGGTCAGAGTATTGAGTACAGGAGTTGGGAGTCGTGTTGCAGCTATATAGGACATTAGTCAGGCCACTTTTGGAATATTGCATGCAATTCTGGTCTCCTTCCTATCGGAAAGATGTTGTGAAACTTGAAAGGGTTCAGAAAAGATTTACAAGGATGTTGCCAGGGTTAGAGGATTTCAGCTATAGGGAGAGGCTGAACAGGCTGGGGTTGTTTTCCCTGGAGCATCGGCGGCTGAGGGGTGACCTTATAGAGGTTTACAAAATTATGAGGGGCATGGATAGGATAAATAGACAAAGTCTTTTCCCTGGGGTCAGGGAGTCCAGACTAGAGGGCATAGGGTTAGGATGAGAGGGGAAAGATATAAAAGAGACCTACGGGGCAACTTTTTTACACAGAGGGTGGAATGAGCTCCCAGAGGAAGTGGTGGTGGCTGATACAATTGCAACATTTAAAAGGCACTTGGATGGGTATATGAATAGGAAGGATTTGGAGGGATATGGGCCGGGTGCTGTCAGGTGGGACTAGATTGGGTTGGGATATCTGGTCAGCATGGACGGGTTGGACCGAGGGGTCTGTTTCCATGCTGCACCTCTCTATGACTCTATAGTTAAATACAACAAAAGAAAGAAGAATTGAAATAACTTAACTCTATTGGAAAACTTAACAGATCAATACAACCAGAGCTCTATGCAGTCCAGGCCAATAAAAATAATTTTATATTTTGGCTTGAGTCTTCTTCACTGCCAAATGACCTCCTCCTGATAATTCATGTGCTACCCACAACACCACCTACATACTGGTAATCTGAGTTGATGAATTTCTGGCTGTTTTTCATCTGCCTGAATATGTGGTGGTCTCCATTTCCTCATGAAGACTTCATTTTTAAGACAGTAACATTCTGGGATACATTGAGATTCTTTTCTGTGTGTGCTTTCTGATACAACTGATTTAGTTTTTCATCTTTTTGTTGCAATTCAATTAATCTCTCTGAACTAAAATTATCCACTTTCTCCTCCACCTGTTCTTGCTTTTCACATATGGCAGGTAACAAAGTATGTTGTGAAGAAGACATAAGGAAATTGTAAACAGATATAAATAGATGGAATGAGTAAGGAAGTATCTGGCAGGAGTATAATGTGGCAACATGTGAAGTTGTTCACTTTGGCAGCAAGAAAAAAAAGGCAGAATGTCACTTAAATACAAAACAACACAGAATTCCAAGGTACACAGGGTTTTAAGTGTTTTGGTGCATTAATCGTAAAAAAAATAAAAATACAGCACATAATCAAGGGGAATAATGGCATGCAATTCTTTATTATGAGGAACATAAAAGTAAGGATTTTATGCTTCAGTTATACTGGGTATTTGTGAGACCATATCTTGAATAACGTATGCAGTTTTGGTTTCCTTATTTAAGAAGGGACGTATTGAAGGCAGTTCAGAGGATGTTTACTAGATTGATACCTGGATTGAGTGGATTGTCTTCAGGATAGGTTGGACAGGCTGGGCTTGTTTCCACTGGAGAATGATTGGTGACTGATTGAAGTGTATAAGATTCTGAATAGACTTAACAGGTGAATGTGGAAATGATGCTTTCTCTTGTGGATGAGCCCAGAACTAGGGGATATTGTTTTAAAATTAGGGTTGCAATCTAAGGACGGATATTAGGAGATTTTATTTTTCAGCTCCATTTCCCTGACTTTTTCCCATAAACCTAGATACCTTCATTTGATTAAAAATCTGTTTCAGCCTTGATTATACTTAATCATCCATCCTCTACAGCTCTCTGCATCAAAAAAAATCACAAAATGACTACCGTCTCAGAAGAAATTCTCATCTTTCTGAGTGGTAAACTCTCCCATAAGGGGAAATAACCTACCCAAAGTCGCCTAAAACTCATGACTGTTTCAATAAAGTTGCCTCTCATTCTTCTTCAGACCAATGAGTACAGGCCCAAACTACTCAACATCTTCTCAGAAGCCAGTCCCTCCATACTGTGAAGCACTCCGCCTCAGAAGATCATGGAGGTTGGGGGTCATTAGATTTTTTAAGACAAGGTTACATCAATTGCCTTGCTTAATAAGAATCTAGGGATATTGGGGACAAAAGGGAATATGGAATTTAAACATAAGAGATTAGCTATGCTCTTCTTGAATGAGGAGCAGGGTTAGGGGACCATATGGTCTATTCTGCTCATATTTTACATGTTTGCATGTATCAATCATGGGAAAAACTATCTAGTCAATTATCCATCCAGAGGTATCTAGATACCTCCCACCCCTTTGTAGCATCCTATTTGTTTTACATATTGCCAGGACTTTCACCCAAAGCCTGCTTCTGCTTTGCCACTGGAATGTCACTGAAGGTTTGGTAAAATAAATTTCCACTATCTTTATGATATAGTTACATTCCCAGTCAGAACAGATCCAATGAAATTCCTGGTACAGGTTTAACTCAAAATTTCTTATATCTCACAATCATAACACTGGTGATTAACCGCCAATGCTTTGATGTTTCTCTTTGTCATTTGATGTATTATTGAAAGTGCAGTCTGACAAGGACACTATCCACTTCAATGATTATTTTCTAAAAGATTAGATTAGATTCCCTAAGTGTGGAAACAGGCCCTTTGGCCCAACAAGTCCATACTGACCCTCTGAAGAGTAACCCACCTAGACCCATTTCCCTCTGACTAAAACACCTAACACTATGGGCAATTTAGAATGGCCAATTCACCTAATCTGCACATCTTTGGATTGTGGGAGGAAACAGGAGTACCCGGAGGAAACGCACGCAGACATGGGGAGAATATGCAAACTCCACACAGACAGTTACCAGAGGCTGGAATCGAACCTGGGTCCCTGGCACTGTGAGGCAGCAGTGCTAACCACTGAGCCACCGTGCCGCCATTGAACTGCTAAAATATCAACTGATCTTTTATTGTTTTGCATTGATTGGACATTTTGAATATCATGTACAGTAAGACCCCTTGGATACTTCACCACTATTTCTGACATATATAAGTTGACATTTTTCATTTAAAAGCTTAGCAATAGGAAAGAGAAGAAGGGATAAGCCATTCAGTGGCTTAGGCCTGTTCTGCAAACCAATACATTCAGAGTTGATCTGGTTGACCTTGACTGCACTTGCCCACCAATGTCTCATAACATTTGGCTGCCTTGTCAATCAAAAATCTGTTCAACCCAGCCTTGAGTATCTTCAATACACAGCCTTCACTCTTGTTCACTGGGCCAGAGAATTCTAAATATTAATAACCCTCTGTGAAAATAAATTCTCCCCTGTCTCTGTTTTAAATTGGAGACATCTTATTTTGAAACTGTGCCTCCTAGTGTGGATGGGGGTAGGGGGGAGGTATCTTCTCAGCATCTCTGCCCACCTCCTCCAACACCCCCAGCTACCGGCCAGCCTGAACTTCCATAACCCCTGTTCAGCCAGCACCATCACCTGCCCACCCCCCGTCCACTGCCCCACTGGCACTCCCTCACCCCTGCTACCACCTGGCCCAAACTCCTGTGCCCCAGTGAAACTACCCACTGGCCCCAATGCAGCACCCTCCACAGGCCCATCGCTTCAGAGTTGGACTTGCCAACCAATTAGCAATCTGTTACTTTAATATTTCTCTCAAATTGTCCTGATATATGAATAGGAAGAGTTTGGAGGAATATGGGCTGGGTGCTGGCAGATGGGACTAGATTGGATTGGGATATCTGGTCGGCATGGACGGGTTGGACCGAAGGGTCTGTTTCCATGCTGTACATCTCTACGACTCTGACTTATGTAAAGCTTTGATAAAATGTGTCTTCCATCAGCAGAAGGAGTCCCATACTACCAATTGGGTATTAGATCAAGCAGTATAGTGACTGTTGGGGTGGGGGTGGGGGTGTGGGAAAGAATGTCAGATCCTTTGTGGGGTGGAGGGGGGATGTTGTTGGGGTGTGTTTCAGGAAAAGTGGGTTTGATATAGCATTGGCTTTGGGTTGTTCAGTCGGGAGTGGGGAGGCATGGGAAGAGTGTTGGAATTGTTTTGGTTGGGTTTCTGGTTTTGGGAGGGATGGGGCTGGAGGTGATGTTGGTTGCCAGTGGTCCCAGAAATATAAGGGTTGGTGGCTATGTGTGGTAAATTGTAGCCTAAGTTTAATACTTAATCAGGAGTTAGATGAGACTTTTAATTATTTATCTTTTCCTGTGATGTGAAAGGAGATTGAGACCAAAATAAAGAAGAAAGAGTGTGCTTATGACGTTTCAGGTGAAAAAAATACAATCTAGGTTCACAAGGGAGGTTCAAAAGTGAGTAAGAATAACAAAGAGGGATATAAAAAAATGACTGTCAACAGACAAAATGGAAAGTCCCAATGTATTCTACAGTCGCATAACAATAAATGGGTGGATTTGGTTGCAAAAGGGGAATTTACAAGGGACAGCGCTGAGGTGTTAAATGAATACTTTTTTTTACCCATTCAGATATGTGGCCAGCACTGGCCAGGCCAGCATTTATTGCCCATTCCTAATTGCGCACAGGGTAGTTGAGAGTCAACCACGTTGCTATGGATCTGGGGTCACATGTGTGCCAGACCGGGTAAAAATGGTGGATTTTCTTCGTTAAAGGGGAATCAGATGGATTTTTATGACAGGTAATAGTGGTTGCATGATCACTATCAGGCTAGTTCTTAATTCCATTTATTTTTATTGAATTCTAATTTCATTCTCTGCCATGGTGGGGTCTGAAACCATTTTCCCAGAGTATTAACCTGAGGTTCTGGATTCCAAATCCTGTGACATTACATCAGTCTTAACTAAGGGGCAGGAGATGCTGCATAGGCCATGGCAACAGAGTGATATTCAGTCACTAGAAGGACTTAGTATGGATAAGGAGGAATATGCTATTGGTATTGATAAGGTACTGAGTCAAGATTGTGATGCTGGAAAAGCATGGCAGGTCAGGCAGCATCCAAGGAGCAAGAGAATTGACATTTCGGGCATAAGCCCTTCAGGAATGAGGCTTGTGGACCCGGCATGGACGGGTTGGACCGAAGGGTCTGTTTCCATGCTGTACATCTCTACAACTCTCTGACTTATGTAAAGCTTTGATAAAATGTGTCTTCCATCAGCAGAAGGAGTCCCATACTACCAATTGCTATTAGATCAAGCAGTATAGTGACTGTTGGGGTGGGGGTGGGGGTGTGGGAAAGAATGTCAGATCCTTTGTGGGGTGGAGGGGGGATGTTGTTGGGGTGTGTTTCAGGAAAAGTGGGGAGGTGATCTGGATCTGAGAATTTATGATGGCTGGTAGCAGGGATGTGAGGCTGTTGGGATGGTGAGTTTCAGCTAATGCTAGAGGTGGGGATTTTGGCAAAGGGACTGGCTGCTGGGAGAGGAGGGGAATGGTGTTCAGGCCAGTGATGGAGTGCAAAGCTGTTATTGCAGCAACAGAC
>NC_057714.1:78921226-78944172 GCF_004010195.1 Chiloscyllium plagiosum
TAGATAAAGGTGGGGGGATGGGTGGTTGGTCGGAGAGGAGGGTGGAGTGGAAGGATGATGGACATGTCAAGAGAGCGGTGCTGAGTTGGAGGCTTGGGACTGGGATAAGCCTCAAGCGAAATCCACATTGATCCCATGGTTGCAGAGTCGCAAGGCAGAAGATAAGATGTTCTTCCTCCAGGCATCAGGTGGTTAGGGTTTGGCGATGGAGGAGGCCTAGGACCTGCATCTTCTTGGTGGAGTGGAGGGGGACTTAAAGTGTTTGGCCACAGGACTGTGGGGTTGGTTGGTGTGGGTGTCCCAGAGATTAGATTAGATTCCCTACAGTGTGGAAACAAGCCCTTCGGCCCATCCAGTCCACACCGACCCTCTGAAGAGTAACCCACCCAGACCTATTTCCCTCTGACTAATGCATCTAACACTATGAGCAAGTTAGCATGGCCAATTCACCTGGCCTGCACAACTTTGGACTGTGGGAAGAAACTGGAGCACCCAAAGGAAACCCACGCAGACTCCACACAGACAGTCGCCTGAGGCTGGAAACGAACCTGGGACCCTGGTGCTGTGAGGCAGCTTTGCTAACCACTGAGCCACCGTGCTGCCCCTGTTCTCTGGGAGAGATCCACAAGTTGGCATCCTGTCTCCCTGATGTAGAGGAGACCACATTGGGTGATAGGAAACCTGTACTTTCTTTACATTAATTACTTTGTCCTAAATCTCAATGGACATTAGAAATATGAGCAATGCTCATGTTACAGACCAAATAGCAGCAGCATCGCAAACTTTGAAAATAATTTGGAAGAGATAAGATTACAATACAACTTGAATGATATTACAAAATTATCTTCAGACTCTGATAAAGAATAGTGAAACCGGAGGAAATCCTTCCAGATTGCAGGCAGTGAAAGTGTGTGGACAGATGTTGTTTCACTAAGTAGGTAATTAGAAAAGGCGATTTCTGCTAATTTGATAGCCCCAGAAAGAAATGTGTGTTTCCTACCAAAAGTTTGAAGTTCTCTGAGAGTTTTATAGAATGAGCATTATTCATAATGTTACATAAATGATTTTAGTAAATATGCTATGAAAACAGAAATTGTTGGAAAAGCTCAGCAGTTCTGGCAGCATCTATGGAAAGAAATCACAGTTAACATTTTCAGGTTGAGCTCACCCTTCCTCAGAATTGATGGTAGGTAGGAAAATGTCAGTTTATATGCAGAAGATAGGATGGGGAGTGAAGAGGTAAGGAATAAATGATAGGTCGGGATAGAGCCCAAAGGGAGACAAGGACAGTTGGACAAAGAAGTGGATAATAATCTGGCCAGGAGGGTGAATAGCCATTAATTGAGACTGTTAGGGGCTAACAATGGGCAATGTGTAATAACTGACTATGCGTTAACAAGGCCTAATAAGGATAAATCTTCGAGGAGAAAGTGAGGTCTGCAGATGCTGGAGATCAAAGTTGAAACTTTATTGCTGGAACAGCACAGCAGGTCAGGCAGCATCCAGGGAACAGGAGATTCGACGTTTCGGGCACAGGCCCTTCTTCAGGAATGAGCAGAGAGTATTCAGCAGGAGAAGATAAAAGGTAGGGAGGAGGGACTTGGAGGAGGGGAGTTGGAAATGTCTTCTTCTTGACCTCTCCGCCTCCATCCTACTCCCACCTATCACCCTCACCTTGACCTCTTTCCACCTATCACATTTCCAACTCCCCTCCTCCAAGTCCCTCCTCCCTACCTTTTATCTTCTCCTGCTGAACACTCTCTGCTCATTCCTGAAGAAGGGCCTGTGCCCGAAACGTCGAATCTCCTGTTCCCTGGATGCTGCCTGACCTGCTGTGCTGTTCCAGCAATAAAGTTTCAACTAATAAGGATAAAGACATGGGAGAGCTCAAGCCCTGAAATTACTGAACTTGATTTTGAGCCCAGATGACTGCAGGGTCCCCAAGCAGAAAATGAGGTGTTGTTCTCCCAGCTTGCGCTGAGTTTCACATGGATCACTGCAGCAGGCCTGAGACTGAGATGTTGGCCAGGGAACAAGGTGGTAAAGTACCAGGCAACTGGAAGCTCAGTGTCTTTTTTGCAGACAGAATATAGGTGTTCTGCAAAGTGGCCACCCAGTCCGCGCTTCGTTTCCCCAATGTACAGGAGACCATATTGTGAGCAGCGAATGCCAGTAGACTAGATTGTGAGAAGTGCAGGTAAAGTAATGCTTCACCTGGAAGGTGTGTTTGGGTCCTTGGATGCTGAGGAGGTAAATGGACAGGTATTACACCTATGGCGGTTGCAGGGTAAGTTGCATGGGGTTCTGAGGGGGTATAGGGGTGAAGAAAGAGTTGATCAGGGTGTCCCAGAGGGAACATCCCTGCAGAAGGCTGACAAGGGAGGGGAATATGTGTCTGGTGATAGCATTTTGCAGGTGGCGGCTGAGATGGTGGCTAATGATCCTCTGGATGTGAATGCTGGTGGGATAGTAGGTGAGGACAAATGTGACCCTATCACTGTTACAGGAGAGAAGAGACATGGTAAGAGCCAAAGTGTGGGAGATGGGATGGACCCAGCTGAGGGCCCTGTTGACAACAGTACTGGGGAATCCTTGGTTGAGGAAGAAGGTAGACATTTCCAAGGCTCCGTTGTTATAGCTGACATCATCAGCACAGATGCGATCGCAGCTAAGGAGCTGGGAAAATGGAATAGAGTCTTCACAGGAAGCAGGATGTGAGGATGTGTAGTCGAGGTAATGGTGGGAGTCGATGGGTATATAATGGAAATTGGTGGCCAGCTTATCCCCAGAAATGAAAAGAGAGATGTTGAGGAAGGGAGTGGTCGGAGATGGACCAGGTGGAAGTGAGGGCAGGGTGGAAATTGGAAGTGAGATCGATAAATTTTTCCAATTCCGGATGTGAGAGGGAAGCAGCATTGATGATATCGTTGATATACCTGAGAAAGAGTTGGTGGGGGGTAGGATTGGAACAAGGAAGGCAATAACTGGGGCCCATGTGGGTACCTATGGCCACCCCTCTGACCTGAAGAAAATGAGAGGAGTTAAAAGAGAAGTTGTTGAGGGTGAAGATGAGCTCAGCCAAATGGAGGAAGGTGGTGGTGGATGGGGATATTCAGGCCTTTGTTCCAGTAAGAAGTAGAGAGCTCTGAGACCATCCTGGTGGGGGGGTTGGTCATGTAAAGGGACTGACCATCCTTGGTAAACAGGAGGTGGATGGAGTCTGTGAACTGGAAATTCTAAAATTGGCATAGACCGCATAAGTGGGCAGGGACTGGATCAGGGCAGAAAAGACTGAGTTGAGATAGGAAAGCTGAAAGAAAGACACCTCATTTTCTGCTCGGGTACCCTGCAGCCCCCTGGACTCAATATCAACTTCAATAATTTAGGACTTGAGCTCTCCCATGTCCTTATCCTTACCCCCACACACCAGGCCTTGTTAACACATAATCAGCTATTAAACACAATCCATTGTTAGCAACTAACAGTCTCCATTAACAGCTATTCATCCTTCTAGCCAGATTGTTAGCCTTGCTTTGTCTAACTGTTCTCATTCCCCTTTGAGCTCTATCCCCACCTATTGTTTACCCCTTAGTACCCCCTCCCCCATCCTATCTTCTGCATACAAACTGACATTTTCCTCCCTAACATCAGTTTTGAGGGAAGGTCACTTGGCCCGAAGCATTAATTCTGATTTCTCTCCACAGACGTGGCCAGGCCTGCTGAGCTTTTCCAGCAATTTCTGTTTTTGTTTCTAATTTACAGCAAACCCAGATTTTTTTTTGGTTTTTACTTAGTAAATACATGTTGAGACACAAGATCATTTTATTCATGAGATCTTTGTAAACTTCAACTAATATTTTTCAGCTGGATGTTCCATCATTTTAGCATGGACATTTTTCAGTTTTTTGATTTATTTCAGTAAACCTTTAATGTTGACCAGTACTACAATCAATTTTTAATTTTGTTTGGAATTTACTTCATAGTTGAAGGAGACTCTTACAGTTAACCAACTTTTGCCATACTCTCTAATGCACAGTGAACACCTATATACTTTTGTTTTTGTCCTCTGCTTCTGTCAAACTTACTGAATATTATTTTTATTTCCATGACCTCCTCAGGGGGGACTGGTTTAAGACAGTTAATAATAATTCATCCATATTGTAGTTTTGAAAAATAGCTGTCCATGTTCAGGTTCACAATTTTGTTGATAAAACTGACCATCTTAATAATATAGCAGGCAAAGGAGGTACTTTCTCTGGCTGGACTGAGTAAAAATTGCTTTCTTGTTTGTCCTGATTACAACTGAAGGAGGATTTATGGCCATTTGTCTATATGCTCATCGTTATTTTATGAAATTGACTCAGTAAACAAACATACAAAACTACTTTGTTACATGCATAGTCAGCTTTTAATGTTTTACTTAATCTCCCTGCTCACCCAGAGAAGTATAGATTGCAGGTCAATAACAGAAAGCTGCTTCATTTGTCATAAAGGCAGAGGTGGGAAGGCTTGAATTGGGCAGGAGCCAAGGATTAGCAGTGGAAATGTTTGTCTGCCAATTAAAGGGTTAGTTCACTTTCACTGCTACAACAACAGTGACCTTTGGAAAACTATCCATGGGTGGATTTCAGCTAATGCAGGAATTTTTACATTGCTTTGTTGACATGGCAAACAAGAGCTGAATTATGTATTGACTCAAGTCTTGTCTGTTACAATGAAACAGATAGAATGAAGACAGCCTTCCGGACTTGATATTGGGTTCAACCATTTTAGGGCTGGAGAATTTTTCCTCATGCTTTCCCCCAACCACACACACACACACACACACACACGGTGTTGCACCATATTGGCTACTACCACACATAAGCCCTGAAGAAGGGCTTATGCCCGAAAGGTCGATTCTCCTGTTCCCTGGATGCTGCCTGACCTGCTGCGCTTTTCCAGCAACAAATTTTCAGATTTCCTGAAAAAGGGCTTATGCCCGAAACGTCGATTCTCCTGTTCCCTGGATGCTGCCTGACCTGCTGCGCTTTTCCAGCAACACATTTTCAGCTACTACCACACATAACCCATTGTCAGTCACTTATTGGCCCCATTAGCAGCTAATCATTCCCCATGGATTGAACTTTAACCATTCCTTTAGGAGAAAGTGAGGACAATGTTGGAGATCAGAGTCAAGAGTGTGATGCTGGCAAAGCACAGCAGATCAGGCAGCATCCGAGGAGCAGGAGAATTGACGTTTCGGGCATAAGCCCGTCATTAGGAATGATGGAGCGCTTATGTCCAAAATATTGATTCTCCTGCTCCTCAGATGTTGCCTGACCTGCTGTGCTTTTCCAGCACCACATTGTCGACTTTAACCGTCCCTTTGTCTGTCTAACTGTTTTTCTTTATCTTTGAGCACTATCTCTATCTATTGTTTACTTCTCCTCCCTCCACCTTATCTTCTATATGAAAAAAATATTACTTACCGAGTTAACATTAGTACTGAAGAAAACATTTACAAGAATATTGCCAGGGTTGGAAAATTTGAACTATAGGGAGAGGTTGAATAGGCTAGGGCTATTTTCCCTGGAGCGTTGGAGGTTGAGGGGTGACCTTATCATAAGAGGTAAGGATAGGGTAAATAGACAAGGTTTTTTCCCTGAGGAGGGGTAGTCCGGAACTAAAGGGCATAGGTTTAGGGTCAGAGAGGAAAAATTTAAAAGGGACCTAAGGGGCAACTTTTTGAAGCAGAGGGTGGTGCATGTATGGAATGAGCTGCCAGAGGAAATGGTGAAGGCTGGTACAATTACAACATTTAAAAGGGTTTAGAGGGATATGGGCTAGATGCTGGCAAATTGGACTAGACTAGGTTAGGATATCTGGTTGGCATGGACAAGTTGGACCAAAGGGTCTGTTTCTGTTCTGTACATCTTAATTACTCTATGAAGAAGGGTCAATGAATCTGAAACGTTAACTCTGATTTCTCTCTACAGATGCTGCTAGACCTGCTGAGATTTTCCAGCAATTTCTGTTTTTGCTTAGGAAGAAGACATTGTCAGGAGAGTGAATTAACATTATTGGAAGCACAAATATTAAATATAGGGTCTTTAACTCAACTGGACAATTCCATTCAGTGAATAGACATTACCTAATCATTGATTTTGATAATGTCATCAGGACCCGTTGGGACGCTGGAACCATAAACATTGGAGCAGAAGGGCACTACTTGTCACTGGCCACTTGGGCTTTTTTTTCCCTGGTGGAGGAATATGAATAAAGATTTCTGCACTCAATGTTTCTTCACTGTGTCCTGCACCTACATGCACATGACATGGTTATAAATGATAGTTTATAAAAAATTACAGCATGGAAGGTGGCCTTTTGGACTGACATGCCTGTCTTTGACAGTTGACATGGAGCCTTCCAGTTTCCGGTTCTCAGCCTATAGTCCTGTCAATTTTATGGAACTTCCAGTGCATATCAAAGCACTTCTTCAGTACTTTCATTTTAATTTATAAAACTTTTTTTCACCACACTGCATAGAGATAGATAATGGCAACAGTTTTGCACTGACAGTGCTCCTGTTTTCATTCTTTCATAGGATGTAAGTCTTGCTTGCAAGGCTATTACAGAAATCCGCCCCCCACCACCTCCGTACCCTCAGCAGATACATCCCAAGATCTACCGTGGAAGTCCGAAACTGTAGAGAGGTGCAAACCCATTCATTTAAATGGGAAACATACCTTCCCAGCAGCCTCCTGGACTCTGGTTCTGGAACGTTCCCTTTTGTACGTTTGGGCCCTGGTAAACTGCAGGTAATGGTAACCGGACCCGCGGGTACGGGGGTCACCCTGTACTTGTTGCCGATTCCTTGAGAACATGGTGATGAGCTACCTTTTTTGAACTGCTGCTCTCTGTGAGGCAGGTACAGACATGGTGCTGTTGGGAAGGGAGCTCCAGAATTTTGACCCAGTAACAGTGAAAGAACAATGAACAACTTTCAAATCAAGATGGTTTATAGCTTGGAGGGGAACCTGCAGGTGGTAATTGCATTTCAATGCACATCTACTGCCCTTGTCCTTCTAGCTGGTAAAGGTCTCAGGTTTGAAGATGCTGTAGAAGGTGAATTCATGTGTTGCTGCAGTACAACTAGTATACACCCTGTTATATGAGATGCATAGATAGGTTTGATAGTCAGAATCTTTTTCCCAGAGTTGAAATGTCTAAAACTAGGGGGCATGCATTTAAGGTGAGACATGGAAAGTTCAAAGGAGATGTGAGGGGCAAATTTTTTTTTACACAGAGTGGTAAGAGTCTGAAATGCACTGCCAGGGATGGTGGTTGAGACAAGAAAAACTGCAGATGCTGGAATCCAAAATAGACAGACAGGAGGTTGGAAGAATACAACAAGCTAGGCAGCATCAGGAGGGGGAGAAGTCCACGTTTTGGGTTTAACCCTTCTTCAGGACTGGGGGTGGGTATAGTGGAAGCTGCAGATAAAGGCATTGGCGGGGGCAGGATGGTGAAGTGGGACTAGCTGAAAACTGGTAGAGGGTATGACCTGGTTGGTCAATGGGAGGGATGAATCCGCTTGGTGGGGGGGAGCAGTGGAAAGGATAGGGAAAGGCTGGGAAGGGAGTTGAGGGATGGGGAAGGAGGTTATTTGCAATTCGAGAACTCAATGCTGAGTCCTCTGGACTGTTGGCTGCCCAGGCAGAAGATGAGGTGCTGTTCCTCCAATTTGTGCTGTGATTTGTTTTGGCAATGGAGGAGGCCAAGGATGGGAGTGGTGCTGGAAAAACACAGCAGTTCAGGCAGCATCCGAGAAGCAGGAAAATCGACATTTTTGGCATAAGCCTGATGAAGGGCTTTTGCTTGAAACGTTGATTTTCCTGCTCCTTGAACGCTGCCTGAACTGCTGTGCTTTTCCAGCACCACTCTAATCTAGAATCTGGTTTCCAGCATCTGCAGTCCTTGTTTTTACCTAGGAGGCCAAGGATGGTCATGTCAGATAGGGAGTGGTTGGGGGAATTGAACTGGGCAGTGACTGGGAGGTCTGGTTGGCCTCTGTGAACATGCCCGAGATGTGCGGTGAACCGTCCCTACGTTTACATTCGGTCTTCCGAATGGCATTAAACCAGGTTGAAAGAGAGGCAGGTGAACCTCTGTCTCATCTGGAAGGACTTTTTTGGTCCCTGGATTGAAGTGACGAGGGTGGTGTACTGGCAGGTTTTGCATTTTTTCTAGTTGCAGGGAAAGGTACCTGGGGATTCGGGGGCAGAGGGGGTGGAGAGGGGAAGATGATCTTGGTGGTGAGGTCTAGTAGGAGTTGGCAGTAGTGTTGCAGGATGATGGGTTGGATGTGGAGACTGGTGCAGTGGTAGGTGAGGACCAGGGGGAGCCTGTCTTTAATGCGTTGGGAGGGGGAGGTGTTAGAGCAGTGGAACGGGGAATGGAGGTAGTGTGGCGGAGGGCTGTCTGGATGACGGGGGGTTTCCAGGTAGTTATAGAATTCTGTAGGTTTGTAACAAACGTCTGTCTGGAGACTGTTGGTGACCTCCTCCCACCCAGTATCCTGCAAGAACTCCATCCCATTCTCCCAATTCCTCCGCCTCTGCCGCATCTGCTCAGACGAAGAGACATTCTACTCGCGAGCATCCCAGATGTCCACCTATTTCAAACAACGTTCTTTTCCTTCCCCCATCATCCAGACAGCCCTCCGCCACACCCTCTCCAATTCCCATTCCACTGCTCTAAACCCTTCCCTTTATGCAATAAAAACAGAGGTCCCCAGTCCCCACCTACAGCCCACCAGTCTCTGTATCCGGCGCATCATCTTGACACTTCCGCCAATGCTAACTAGACCCCACCACCAAGAACATCTTCCTCTCCCCACCCCTCTCTGCCTTCTGCAAGGACTGTTCCCTTTGACAATACATGGCTTGCGCCACTCTTCCCCCCCTAACCCCCCCAACCTCCCGGTACTTCCCCCAGAAACCGGAAAAGATTCAAAATCTGGCAGTACACCACTCCCCTCACCTCTATCCTGGGCCCCAAACAGTCCTTCCAGGTGAGACAGAGGTTCACCTGCCTCTCCTGCATCCTAGTTTATTGCATAGGGTGTTCCTGATTGGGGAGACCGAATGTAAGCTTAGTGAACGGTTCGCCAAGCATCTCAGCTGGGCCTGCAGAGGCAACTGAACCTCCCAGTCACAGCCCATTTCAATTCTCCTTCCCAACATGACCATACTTGGCCACCTCCATTACCACAACAAACCACACCGCAAATTGGAGGAACACCTTATCTTCTGCCTGGGAAGCCTACAGCCTGGAAGACTCAATATTGAGTTTTCCAATTACAAATAACATTCCTCCCCATCCCTCAACTCCCTTCCCAGTCCCTCCACCTCAGTGCCACTGCTCCCTGCCACCAACCGGATTCATTCCTCCCAACCAGGTCATGCCCTCTACCTGGCTTCACCTATCCCCACTTCCCCATCCTGCCTCTGCCTCCCCCTTTATCTGCAGCTCCACCCCCATTGTCAATGGTATCTCCAAAGAATGTTGATAATGGGAGATGCACTGGCATACATACATAGAGATAGACAATGGTCTAATGTTATTATTGCTAGACTATAAATCCAGAGACCTAAGTGAGATTGGTTTGAATCTCACTGTGGCAGATGGTAGAATTTGAATTCAAAAATAATCTGGAAATAACAGTCTAATGATTGTCAGGGAAAACCCACCTGGTCCACTAATGTCCTTTAATAAAGTAAATCTGCCATCCTTACCTGGTCTGGTCTACATGTGACTTCAGACCCATAGCGATGTGGTTGTTCCTTAAATGCCCTCTGGTCCTGCCAGTGATGCCCACAGCCTGTGAATTAATAAAAAAAAAGTAATGCCATTGAATGTCAAGGGTAAGTTGTTAGATTATCTAACCAATGGTTAGACCATCTCTTTGAGATAGTCATTGCCTGGCACAAACATTATATTGCAATGTTCTGGGTTGGAAAGTATGTCATGGCAACTTGCATGTAGAAAGGGGGAAGGTTTTCAAGGCAAGGTGAAGGGTAATAATTCACAGGTGAGAAGGCATAAGAGAGAAGCAAGTTGCAAATATATATTTTGTGACAATTTGGAGAGATTTGAAAACTAGGCCCGAAATCTAATAATTTTCTGGTGAAATATGAGTTGCATTTGGTTTTGGAGTTTTTTTTTCCCCTGAGACCCAGTGAAATTTCTCGCCATACCTTACCAAACTCACCCCATTAACTACCTATCACACCATGGCATGCCTGTCAACCAGTTCCATCCTTATCCGCTATTGCTGGAACAACTCATTACTAATTGGATGACCCCTCAAAGATGTGGAAGGCAATTTGGGAGAGATAGTGGAATAGTAACGATACCACTGGACTAAAAATCGAGAGGCCCAGAGAAAGCTCTGGGGCTATGGGTTCAATCGTCTGGCAAATTCTATTAACAAGTCCAGAGATATATTGGTGAGGCCAAACACACGCTGGGTAACTGCTTTGCCAGCTCCTCCACTCTATCCGTAGGAATGATCCTGAACCCGACTGCTCGCTACTTCATCAAATGTCCTTGTTCTCGTGTTAAAATCTCTGTCCTGGGCTTGCTGTAATGTCCCAATGAAGCACAGTGCAAGCTTGATGAACAACACCTCATTTTCTATTTAGAAATTTCACAGCCTCAGGCTCTCAATATTAAATTCAATCATTTTGAAACTGATTGCCTTATGTCTGGTATCCAGTTTTTCTTTCCCTTCCACCAAAGCCTTTTCTTGTTTACTTTGCACTTTCACACCTAAATTTACGTAAATTTTAAATCTTTTTCTTCACATTAACAGCCCCTTTGTCTTCTGCATCTGTCAAAAGTATAAAAGAAATGATTTTCCAACATTGTTCAGTTCTGAAGAATAGTTGTACTACACTCGAGACATAAAATGCTGTTTCTCTGCCCACAGATTCTGCCAGACCTGTTGAGTTCCTCTAGCAATTTCTGTTTTCATTTTGAATTTCCAGCATCAGCAGTATTTTATTTTTCTTTGAGGAAATCTGTTATCCTGATCATGTGACTCTAGACACAGAGAAATGGGGTTGCCTTTAAACTAATATCTGCAATGTTTTGAAAGCAAATCATTTCAAGGACAATTAGAAATGGGCAAAACATTTGGCCTTGTCAGTGATGTTCACATCCTTTGGAAATAAAATTAATTCCACCTTAATATCCATCCCACCAAATTTGTATCCAATTATTCTTAAAATTTCCATGGCATTTTACCTCTCAAAATCTATATGGAAGTCCCTTCCATAAATTGATCATTGCAACTAGCATAAGGCTGGGTGGGAGACTGAACTGTGACGATGATGCAGAGATATTTCAATGTGATTTGGTTCAGTTGAGTGAGTGGGCAAATTAAGTATATTGCAGATAAATGTGAGGTTATCCACTTTAGTAGCAAAAAACTGAAAAGCAGATTATTATTTGAATGGCAATTGATTGGGAAATGGGGAAGTGCACTCGGAAGTCATTGTACACAGTTGTTGAACGTAAGCATGATTGGTGCAGCAGGCAGTATGTTGGTCTTCATTTGAGTACAGGGATATTTTGTTGCAATTGTAGAGCACCTTGATGAGGCCATACTTGGGAGTATTGCGTGCAGATTTGTTCTCTTTATCTGAGGATATTGTGGCTATGGAGGGAGTGCAATGAAGGTTAATCAGATTGATTCCTATGATGGCATGGCTGACATACGAACAGAAACTGGATCGGTTAGGACTATATTACTTAAGGGGGATAAAATGGTTTTTATGTCAAAATGAGATATCCTTAGGATGACGATAGCGATAGACTTCTAGAGGGCATAGGTTAGTGTACTGGGTGGACAAACAAATTACATTTTATATAGAGAAATGTGAAATGATACATTTTGGTATGTAGGAAAATCACATAACCATTGAATTTTACAATATGAAGGAGGCCATTCAACCCATCATATGTTAGTATCAGCTCCCAAAAGAGTTCCCAGGTGGTTCCCTTGTCCAGCCCTATTTCTGTAGCTCTCTAAATTAATCACCTTCAAGTATATAACCACCTTCAAATATATAACCAGCTCTCTTTTGAAACCTTCAATGGAATCTGCCTTCACCATTCTCCCAGGAAGCACATTCTAAAACCTAAAAGATACTGTTCGAAATGGCTGCAGCAGCAGGAAGTTGTGAGGATGATGCTCATTGGAGGGTCGGTGCAGACTGAATCAGCAGAATGGCCTCTTTCTGCATTAAAGGGATTCTATGTTAGTCTCTGGCTCTCATTTAGAGAACTATATATCCCCCTGACTATACTGTCCCTTACTACATATTATGCCTATTTGCTCCATCTCCATACACGACATCCTGGATCCCAGTGCCAGGGTTAGTTTGCTCATCCATTCTTTGGCCCCTGCTTTCACCTCAAATCTGTGGCAATGGTTGAGGTCTCACCATTCCTCCTTTCTTCTTGGTCCTCTTACTTGACTCACTTGCAGTCACATCCAGCCACAGCCAGTGCATCACAAAATGGTAACATGCAGGTAATTCAGTAAGGAGTGCTTGCTGCCAGGCTTTTGAGAGACCACACTTGTTCAGGATCATACACCAATTGTTTAGTTTTGTACTGAATGATGCAAGGATTAAATCGTTTCCCACAGTATCTGTAGCAATGTGATAGGACCTGTTCCATGCTGTGGAACAGGCATTACAATGCTTCTAGTACAAGTTAGTGGAAATAATATTAAAAGACTAAGCAACATATGCTGATAGATATAACTGTCAAATTTATCCAGGGTTGAACAAGTCAAATTTCACAGCAATGCTATTTTATTCATGAAATGCAATATATGTCTTTACAATGCAGTATGAACTGTCATATACTATATGTATCTAAATTAAAGGGAATGATTTTATTTCCGTTTCTGGCAATTTTCTTTTCCAAGTTACATTTGTCAAGTCACATAGCAGTAAACTGCAGCAATAACGACACAAGTCACTGACAGCCAGGACACTACCTGACTTGCTTTTTTTTAAAAAAAGATTTCTTACAATTTAACTAGAATTTAAAAAAAACAAGCTTCTTTCCAACATGCAACCATAACAGTTACTGAATAAACATTAGCATGGGAAACAGATATACTCTGAGGTAAATTAAATAAAACTCATTGATCTCAGATGGGTATATTGTTGGAAATGTACATTTCTAATAAAAATATTGTTCTAGAATTTATAAACATTATATCATAAGTATTACCTTCTACCAAAATGACAAACTTTACTTTGCATTTATTGTAAAGACCTGAAACTTAAATAGGACTTTTTGACATTTGCTGTAGTAGAGAGGGCACACCTCATTGAAACGTACTTCTTGCCTCCACACATTCTTCCTGCAGGCAATGTGCATCCTCATTACGTTTCTCTTTTATGTTTCTGACCAGCCAAAAATGAAAGGTTTTGTGTTTAAAGTATAAGGAGCTTAAATATCTAATTGCTGACACCTCCAAATATATGACAAGTGACTATAGTAATAACAACTTTGGAGTCATTCGTATAGCACTATTTGCCTACTGTATTCTAAATCTGTCACCAAGACATCATCTTCAAGAATTAGAAGCAGGAGTAGACAGTTCAGTCCTTTGAGCCTGCTCTCCCATTTGATACAATCGTGGCTGATCTCATCTCTCTCATCTCTACTTTTCTGCCTGCTCCCCATTCCCTTTTAATCCATTAATGTAAAACATTTGTCTATCTACTCATAAAATGTATTCAGGGTACCAGCATCTAGCACACTCTAGGGTAGTGAATTCCACAGATTTATGATCCTTTGAGTGGAGTAATTCCTCATCTGTTTTAAATCTGCCACTTCTGTATCATAAAAGTATGACCTCTCATTCTAGACTGTCCACAAGGGAAAATATCTGCTCTGTCTACTTTGTTAATCCCTTTAGCAATTTTATATACTTCAATTAGATTTCCTGTCATTCTCCTAAACTCTAGCAGCCATAGGCCTGAACTGCTCGTAAGATCAGCCTTTTATTTTTGGAATTAATCTCTAAGTTGATAAGACCTGATCTAGTGAACCTTCCCTGAACTACTTGCAGTGCAATTACATCCTTCAAGTAAGGGGACCAAACCTGAACACAGTACTCCAGATGTGCTCTCACCAATGCCTTCCTCCATTCCAAGGGGAATTGCAGCCAATGATATTTTGGTTACTGCTTTCTCCTGAAGGATAACTCCAAAATGTGGTGGCATCTAAGCTAAGTGTGCAACTGGGAATTGGGATTTATTCTTTCACAATGGAAATATACATAGACCAACTGGGGGTCAGTTGGCTGAATGGCTGGTTTGTGATGCAGGGTGATGCCAACAGTGTGGGTTCAATTACCATACTGGCTGAAAATACTGTGAAGGTTCCATTGTCTTGACCTCAGCCCTTGCCTGCGGCATGCAGACCCTCAATTTTAACCATCAGCAGTTATCTCTCTCTCTTGAGACAGCAACCCTGTGTGCCTCTGGGACTGTGGCTACTTTACTTATACACAGACCATTTGTAAAAACAAAATGTTCTTCCAATATTAAAATTAAATTGACAATGTTCCCTTTAATTGAATGAAAAAATGGGGATTAACTTGAACAGGTTCATTATGTGATTTTACATCAGTCCAGGGAGCCTCCAGAAACAAAGGGCTGATAACTCCCTTAGTGGTAAGTCCGCTGATTGCCAAGGGACATGGAAGTGTAAACAAACCAATAATTATTTGCTGATAAAGCAAAAGGAATTTGATTTTCCGCAAACTATAGAGAGCATTGGCACGTTCTTCATTATTCTTTTTCTTGATGACAGCTTATCTAAGGGGTCTGGACAAAGATTATTTAAATAAAAGAATACACTGGAAATACTCAGCAGATGATAGCAACAGCATATTTGAAAGGTCCTAGTCCTAAAACATCAACTTAGCTACTCTCCACAGATGCTACTTTAACATGCGTATTTCCAGGATCTGTTTCTTTTTATTTCAGATTCCTGCTTTTCTGATTACAAAGACTGTCCCATGGTCAGAGTGATATCTAAGCTAAAGAAAGATATCTAAACCACCTTTACCACCATTCCTTATTAACATATTAAGTGGTATTCAATTACTGAAAGGTGATTATGCAACAGTTGGTTAAGAACTGAACAGACTCAAGGCATCTGTTCTTATTTTCCCAAAATGGTATGTTAGAAAGGCAACAACTACTCTCACAACTAGTATGAAAATAACACCATCAATACAAGAAGCATTTTGAGACAAAAGAGAGCTTTATTTCATAAAGCAAAGCTCAGGTATGGAGTGTGTAGAATGTAGCACTAGTACATGTTTTATGAAGTTGCATCACTTAAACAAAAAAAAATATTTACATAATGACCTATTAGAGACAAAACATTGTGCATTTATATTTTAAGCTGCCAGAAGCATCTAAAATACACAGATGAGCCACAGAGGGGGATTTTTGCCCAAATATATTGTTTGCACATGTACCTCTTTTTTTCCCCAAATGGGCTTTGTTTTTTCTGGTCCTATTACCAATGGAAAGTACAGCATCTTACAGAAAATTTGAAATGAACATGACCGGCACAGTGATTATGGATTTTTTTTAAATACATAAAATATATAACTGTACATTTACATAACAGCGTTAACATCACTTTACCAAGAGTAACAAAACCATGTTAAATTATTACATAGTCACACTGATGATATTGCCTTTGGCCACTGAAGATGCTGACACTAGAATTCTAGTATAATCTAGGTAATTGCTACCTATGTGAAGCATTTAAAAAAAATTGCAGTCCAAACAGCATTGACACATTTTTAATAGGAAAAGGCATTCTGGCACTCCTTTGCCTGCTTAAGTTCCCAGATGTCTGGGGAGGACACAGCAATGAAATTTGTATAGACGTAACAGCAATTTCAATGATACACCTAGGAAAAGGCACACCTGTTGCACAGTGTAATCTTTAAACATATTAAGCATATTTTATTTAACAGGACATAATCTGCATAATTAGATAGTGGAAATAGTACAGAAAAGATTAATTCATGCTTAAAATAACAAATATGATTATAGATTCAAGCAACCATTTATTACATATTTACATAATACCTAAAAATAATGTTGCAGAAACTAAAAAGGCAACCGTGATTTCTGAAATATTGCTGTTGTGTTAAGATAGTCTTAATCTCTTCCTCAATGTGAAAAGTATGCTAAATAGGTGTCAGATCTGCTCTAACATGGTGGAGAAAGACGTCTATAAGGACATTTTATTTGAAAACTAATCCATATAAAAAAAACCTGCTCACATGTAACACTTTCAGACATTTCTCTTGTAAACACTATTAACATGAATTGAAAATTCTTTTACATTGAGATGAAATAATGAAATCAAACTGCACAAATATTGATCAATAGTCTGAAGTGTTACAAATTCAATTTTTCTTCCCATACGCTATTCAAATCCTGCAACAATGGGATCTGTTGTGCAAATGGAGACTTCAATTACCTTAACAATTTACTCAATTTTTTTCAAATAAAAGCTAGAAATGCATTAAAATGTGGTCTAAAACAATGATAAATAATCATTAGTCAGATTCTGACACTTAATGGGCATCTTTTCTGTACTGTGACACCTTAGTTAATTTATCAGAGCTTTGAGACACTCAATTACTGTGAACAAATGTGACCAAAATTTGTGATTTCTTAATTTGATCTCCTCCTTGAAGGAATATTAACTTTTAAACTCAATTAGTACAAGCTACCTAAAGTGGTGATTGAGACTAACTCAACACAACAGGACTTTGGAAGTTGTATTTTGTTAAGACTCCCTTTGAAGAAACAATAAACCGTGAAGCTATCTTGAGGAGTGCCAGTGTGCACAATGGAAGTGGAACATTAGCAAGATAAACAAATACTGCTCTGCATCTTTCAGTTCAAGTGATAAACTGATCCACAGTTTATAATTTGAAACCTGTAATTGCTGTATGTCAATTAACATGCAGTTTCTTCCCATACTGAAAGTACCTCCCCCCATAAAGTTCCATCACAGCGAGTTTTGGAGTGTTGCTAAAGCAGTGCACTCCGATTTGATATCCTTCCCACAAAATAAAGTTCTTAATTGTGAGTACTGTGCTGGCAGTTTCAGGAAGCAGTTAAAGCTATTTTCCATCAGTCATCTTATTCAGAAGATGTAAAAGGGAATGCTTTCAGCAAGACAAACACTGCAGATGCCACTTCATTTAGCCCATTTCATTTTCATATTTTTTATCATCCCTCCCATTCTCTGCATGTGTTATCCATGTTAAGCTATGTCAAAATACTGGTGATAAATTCCACAAAGCGTTTCGAGTACTGTTCCGGGTTGACGGTGGAGATTTCGGCACCAGACTACAAAACACAAAAATTGCAGTTATCACTATTTTCTATTTGAAATGTCTTATAAGTAGGATTTCAACAAACAATTTTCCATGGGAATCTGTACAATGTTTTAAAAAATACTTTTCTAAAAAACTGATTTCCTTGTGAAGTCTGAAAGAAAGAGTCCAAGAAAAGCTTAGTTCTGCACTATTAACACAACCAGCTCTCATTTGCAAAACCCAACACGCCTACTCTTAGATGTGTTGATGGAAAATGAGACAGTGCCGCATAAATTCAGTATGGTACTGAATAAATTATATGCTTTAGCACTGAGATTATATGCTGAGATTACATCCAGATGACATGCTTTAGTACTGAGTGGTGCACCCAATTTTAAGTCTTAAGAGGTAAAGATGTTGCCCACTGAGACATGTTAATGTGCAAATCTACTAGATAACTAGCGCAATCTCTTAGAACTACTTTTGCTAGATAACTAAAGTCAACATGGAGCTGTGTACCCACGAAACATTATTAACTAGAAAAGCATGTTTTGTTTTATTTCTCAGGTGTCAAAATAGTTTTTGCTAGAAAAGTATAAATTACTTACACCATGTTTAACTGTTTTGGCAGCATGTGCAGCTTTCTTCTTTGCATCATAATGTGTTAGAATGTCAATAATTCCCAGAAAGTAAATCTCCTTCCTCAGGGAGTCTACAAAAGATATACACAATTTATGAGTAGTGTTACTAAAAATGCATGAATAGATGAATAGCTGAACCAAAAAGGTAATGATCTACTTGAGCCACAAGCTAATTGGCAGAGGGTTAAAAAGATTAAAGAGGTAAATGCATTGCTCCAAGATTCGATTGGGAGAATTTAGCACCAGTACTGGGGAAGGAGGGAGCTGTTCTGATAGGATGAGCTCAATGTGAATCATGCTGAGACTAGTCAGTGAGGGGAAGGGTGGTTGGTTCAGTTACACAGAAAATTATAGAAAACTTAAAGGGGAGAAGGGCTCAGGAGAGGTTAATAAAGTTTCCAGAATACATATTGGACAGAGAGCATGGAAAAGGTCAGAAATCTAACTTCAGGCACAGCAGATAAGGGGTCAACTATGAGAAGGTGGACACCCAATACAGGACTGAGGGTATTGTACATAAATGCATGCAGTATATGAAACAAGGTAAATAGCTTGTAACAGATTTAAATTGGCGGATACAATGTTGTGTGCATCACACAATCATGGCTGAAAGAGGACCATGGTTGGGAACTACATATCCAAGGAAAAGTATCCTACTGAAAGGACAGCCAGGTGGCAGAGAGGGCAGGATTGTCTTGCAAGTAAGAAATGAAACTAAATCGATAGCAAGAAGTGGTCAAGGGTCAGAAGGCATTGAATCTGTGCGGTAGAGTTGACAAATCGCGAAGGGAAAAATGACCCTGAAGGGAGTTGTGCACAACCCTCCTAGCAATGGTCAGGATGTAGACATAAACCAGGAGATAGGAAAGGCATGTAAGAAGGCACTGTTACAGTAATCATGGGGGAGTTCAATATGCAGGTGGACGGGGGATATCATATTGTTAGTGGATCCCAAGTTTTAGGGTGAGAGGGGAAAGATTGAAAAGGGATCTAAGGGACAACTTCTTCCACACACACTGTGGTGCGTGTATGGGATGATCTGCCAGAGGAAGTGGTGGAGGACAGTGCAATTACAACATTTAAAAGGCATCTGGATGGGTATATGAATAGGAAGGGTTGAGAGGAATATGAGCAAAGTGCTGGCAAATGGGACTAGATTAATTTAGGACACCTAGTCAGCATGGACAAGTTGGACCGAAGGATCTCTTTTGTTCTGTAAATGTCTATGACTTGAAATGAAATTTGTGGAATGTCTAGAAGATGACGTTTTGGAGCAGCTGTGATACAGTCCACTGGAGAACAGGCAATTCTGTATTTGGTGATGTGTAATGAGGCAGCCTTGACTAAGGAACTAAAGGTGAAGGAATCCCTAGGGGGCAGTGACCACACATAATAGAATGAGAGGGAGAAGCTTGAAACAGATGTATTGGTATTATATGTGAATAAAAGTAACAAAAAATATATGAGGGAGGAGCTGGCCAGAGCTGTTTGGAAAGGGAGCCAAAGAGGGAAGACAATGGAGCAGCAATGGCATGAATTTCTGAGGGTAATTTGGGAGGTATAGCAGAAATTCAACCCAAGGAAGAAGGTTCATACTAAGATGAGGATGAGGCAACCATGGCAGACAAGGGAAGTCATGGACAGCAGAAAAGCAAAAGAAAAAGCACACAATGTGTGAAGATCAGTGGCAATCCAGAACATTTGAAAGCCTTTAAGAACCAGCAGAGGACAACTAAAAAGACAATAAGGGGTGAGAAGATGAAAAATGAAGGTAAGCTAGTAATATAAAAGATAATTGCAAGAGTTTTAGATATCTAAAATCAAGAGTGGACATTGGACTGCTGGAAAATGAAGCTGGAGAAGTGGTAATAAATGTTAGTGGAAGCTAGTGGAAAATCAGGCAACTGAAGAGTTACATTAGGTATACCCTGGGATTTTTCCTAACCATGTGGTAACAAGGTCACGAAGGCACAAGTTGAAGCAGGAGCAAGGAGTAGGGATAAGGAAGTTGAAGTTCAATGATCAAAGACTATGGTTGATCAAATGGTTGAGAAAAAAAATGATGAGATCTCAGATATAATGTGAGAAAGTTAAGTAATAGTAGGTGAATTTAATTTTCCAAACATTGACTGGACATCATTCATTGCTCAGACTCTTGAATATAGGTGTTGGGACGTTATGTTGAGGACACACAGGACATTAGTGAGGCCCCTTTTAGAATACTGTATCCAGTTATAGTCGCCATGTTATAGGAAGGATATTATCAAGCTGGACAGGGTTCAAAAGAGATTTACCATGATGTTGCTGGGAATAGAGGGCTCGAGTTACAAAGAGAAGCTGGATAGATTAGATTCCCTAGAGTATGGAAACAGGCCGTTTGGCTCAACAAGTCCACACCGACCCTTCGAAGAGTAACCCACCCAGACCCATTCCCGTACCCTATATTTATCTCTGACTAATGCACCTAACACTGTGGACAATTTAGCATGGCCAGTTCACCTGATCTGCACATCTTCGGATTGTGGGAGGAAATTGGAGCACCCAGAGGAAACCCTTGCAGACATGGGAAGAATGTGCAAACTTCACATAGACAGTCATGGAGATGTACAGCACGGAGGCAGACCCTTTGGTCCAATTTGTTCAGCCAACCAGATATCCCAACCCAATCTAATCTCATCTGCCAGCACTTGGCCCATATTCCTCCAAACCCTTCCTATTCATATACCCATCCAGATGCCTTTTAAATGCTGCAATTGTACTAGCCTCCACCACTTCCTCTGGCAGCTCATTGCACCACCCTCTGTGTGAAGAAAATGCCCCTTAGGCTCCTTATATCTTTCCCCTCTCACCCTAAAGCTATACCCTATGGTTCTGGACTCCTGCACCCCAGGGAAAAGACCTTGTCTATTTATCCTATCCATGCCCCTCATGATTTTATAAACCTCTATAAGGTCACACCTCAGCCTCCAACACTCCATGGAAAAGAGCCCTATCCTAATTCAACCTTTCCCTATAGCTCAAATCCTCCAACCCTCACAACATCCTTGTAAATCTTTTCTGAACCCTTTCAAGTTTAACAACATCCTTCCGATAGGACAACCAGAATTGCACGCAATATTCCAAATATGGCCTAACCAATGTTCCCTCATAAGTGTACTCCTGCTTCCTTTATACTCTTGTAAGGATTCACTCGATCTATCCTGTCTATACCTTTCACATGCTTCCTTCTTTTTCTTAACCAAACCCTCAATTTCTTTAGTCATCCAGCATTCCCTATCAGCCTTTCCTTTCACCTTAACAGGAATATACTTTTTCTGGATTCTCATTATCTCATTTCTGAACACTTCCCATTTTCCAGCCGCCCCTTTACCTGCGAACATCTGCCCCCAATCAACCATCAAAATTGGCCTTTCTCCAATTTAGAACTTCAACTTTTAGATCTGGTCTATCCTTTTCCATCATTATTTAAAATCTAATAGAATTAGGGTTTCTGGCCCCAAAGTGCTCCCCCACTGTCACCCCAGTCACCTGACCTGCCTTATTTCCCAAGTGTCGGTCAAGTTTTGCACCTTCTCTAGTAGGTACATCCACATACCGAATTAGACAATTGTCTTGTACACATTTAACAAATTCCCCTCTATCTAAACCCTTAACACTATGGCAGTCCCAGTCTATGTTTGGTAAGTTAAAATCCCCAACCATAACCACCTTATTTTTCTTACAGATAGCTGAGATCTCCTTACAAGTTTGTTTCTCAATTTCCCTCTGACTATTAGGGGGTCTATAATACAATCCCAATAAGGTGATCATCCCTTTCTTATTTCTCAGTTCCACCTAAATAACTTCCCTGGATCTATTTCCAGGAATATCCTCCCTCAGCACAGCTGTAATGCTATCACTTATCAATCCCCCTCCTCTCTTGCCTCCCTTTCTATCCTTCCTGTAGCATTTTTATCCTGGAACATTAAGCTGCCAGTCCTGTCCCTTCTTGAGCCATGTTTCTGTAATTGCTATGATATCCCAGTCCCATGTTCCCAACCATGCCCTGTTAAGCCTCTTGCATTGAAATAAATGCAGTTTAATTTATTAGTCCTACCTTGTCCCTGCCTGCCCTGACTGTTTGACTCGCTTCTGTTCTCAACTGTACCAGTCTCAGATTGATCTCTTTCCTCACTATCTCCCTGGGTTCCACCCCCCCACCTTACTAATTTAAATCCTCCTGAGCAGCTCTAGCAAATTTCCCTGCCAGTACATTAGTCCCCTCCCAATTTAGGTGCAATCCGTCCTTCTTATACAGGTCACTTCTATGCCAAAAGAGATTCCAATGATCCAAAAATATGAATCCTTCCCCCATATACCAGCTCCTCAGCCATGCATTCATCTGCTCTATCCTCCTATTCCTGCCCTCACTAGCTCGTAGCACCGGGAGTATTCCAGATATTACTACTCTCGAGGACCTCCTTTTTAAATTTCTGCCGAACTCTCTGTAATCTCACTTCAGAATCTCAACCTTTTCTCTTCCTATGTCGTTGGTTCCAATGTGGACAATGGCCTCCTGCTGGCCTCTCTCCCCCATGAGAACATTCTGCACCCTCTCTGAGACATCCTTGATCCTGGAACCTGACGTACCCCTCGTTGCATTAGAGCCAGTCTCAATAACAGAAACGTGGCTGTTTGTGCTACGTTCCCCTGAGAATCCATCACCCCCTACATTTTCCAAAACAGCATAGCTGTTTGAAATGGGTATATCCACAAAAGACTCCTGCACTAGCTGCCTACTTCTCTTACCTTTCCTGGAGTTAACTCATCTATGTGACTGTATCTGAGACTTTCCCCCCTTCCTATAACTGCCATCCATCACATACTGT
>NC_057714.1:78944492-79020611 GCF_004010195.1 Chiloscyllium plagiosum
CAATGTCCTGTACAGCTGCAACATGACCTTCCAACTCCTGTACTCAATACTCTGACCAATAAAGGAAAGCATACCAAACGCCTTCTTCACCATCCTATCTACCTGCGACTCCACTTTCAAGGAACTATGAACCTACACTCCAAGGTCTCTTTGTTTAGCAACACTCCCTAGGAACTTACCATTAAGTGTATAAGTCCTGCTAAGATTTGCTTTCCCAAAATTTAATCTGATAAGATTCGCAGGCAGCAGCATTTATGGCAGATATAATCCACTGTAATCCTTAAATTCTTTTTAAACTCCCACATCTAACAAGTAGTACATATCACTCTATTAAAGGCCATCTTTGCTCCTTCACAATCTACAGACACAGAAAATAACACCGTCTTATTCTTCTACAAACACTGCCCAAGTTAAATTAATAGTTATGGCTTTTATTTTAAGTTTAATCAAAAGACATATCTCCAAAAACACATAATCAAAAAAGAACCTACTCTACTGTACTGCAGATTCTTTGTAAGCCACACTTAAAACAACGATTAACTTATCTGATTCTGTGCTGTGAACTTCGTCCAACAGTTCCTCCAAGGTCAGTTGTGAATTTTACTGTTTGATAATTTTCCCAGATGCCCTCTAATGTCCAGTGATATATGAATTCAAACAACAAAGGCATCTGGAGGATGCGGGCGGCACGGTGGCACAGTGGTTAGCACTGCTGCCTCACAGCGCCAGAGACCAGGGTTCAATTCCCGACTCAGGCGACTGACTCTGTGAACTTCGTCCAACAGTTCCTCCAAGATCAGTTGTGAATTTTACTGTTTGATAATTTTCCCAGATGCCCTCTAATGTTCAGCGATATATGAATTCAAACAACAAAGGCATCCCGGAATGACCTCACCACGTGCTTCCTTTGTCTGTTCTTCTCCCTTTTAAAACTGCTGTTGTTTTGACTTTTTTTCCCCTAAAGTTACAAAAAATTGCAACCGAAGGGCCTGTTTCCATACTGTAATGTAATCTAATCATCCCGGAATGACCTCACCATGTGCTTCCTTTGTCTGTTCTTCTCCTTTTTAAAACTGCTGTTGTTTTGACTTTTTTTTCCCTAAAGTTACAAAAAATTGCAACAGCATATAAAACCGTAATTGCTGCTCCTGCAATTCGAGGAAATCACCTACAGCACCTAAAATACCTCAAAAAAGGAGCAACTGTTACAGCCAGAAATTTTTCCTGTCCTCCATCTTGGATTATCCAGAATTCTTACCATCCTCGGAAAAAGGCTCTCACTGTTCACTCGATCTAACCCTCTGATTATCTTATATGTCTCAATTAAGTCACTTCCTAATCTTCTTCTCTCTATCAAAAACAGCCTCAACACCCTCAACCTTTGCTTGTAAGACCTTCCCTTCACACCTGGCAATTTCCTAGTAAATCCCTTCTGAACACTTTCCAAAGCTTCCATATCCTGCCTATAATGCGGTGACCAGAACTGTATGCAATACTCCAAGTGCAGCCACACCAGAGTTTTGCCCAGCTGCAGCATGACCTCATGGTTCTGAAACTCGATCCCTCTACGAATGAAAGCTAACACACCGTATGCCTTCTTAACAGCCCTATCAATCTGGGTGGCAACTTTGAGGGATCTATATACATGGATACAGAGATCTCTCTGCTCATCTACACTTCCAAGAATCTTACCATTCTGCATTCCTGTTACTCCTTCCAAAGTGAATCACCTGACAATTTTCTGCATTAAACTCTATTTGCCACCTCTCAGCCCAACTCTGCAGCTTATCTATGTCCCTCTGTAACCTACAACGTCCATTGGCACTATCCACAACTGTACTGACCTTAGTGTTGTCCGCAAATTTACTAACCCATCCTTCTATGCCTTCATCCAGGTTATTTATAAAAATAACAAACAGCAGTGGACCCCAAACAGATCCTTGCAGTATACCACTAGTAATTGATTATGAAAAGCTATTCAGAGTGGCTACCAATGCGAGTGATGCCGGTGTCAATGCTATACTCTTGCAAGATGACAAGTAGATAGAAAAACCTATTGGGTACTTTCCCAGAAAATTGAATAATCGTTAGTAGAAATATTCCACAATTGAGAAAGCGACTGAATCTGGTGTTGACGTAGCAACATTTCAACATTTATATTGCCAGTAATGTGTCTGCCATTCAATTTGAAAATTATACACATGGCAGAGAGCATAGTGCTGACTTGTTGTTGAAACTTTGAAGGAAGATGGAGCCTTTTGGTGGTGGTAATAAAAACAGACTGAAATGGACTGTAGTAGTGAATGTTTGCTTAGCATCAATGTAAGGTATATGTATTATGGTGTACTTATAGCGTGAATCTAAAGGTTTTTAAAAATGAGCCATCTTTGGATATTGATTTTTTTTCAAGGGGTGGAGGTGTGACAATGGCTTTAAGTGTGTATTTTCTCCTGCTTTTTTTTAAATTAAGAAAGGTTGAGACAGAGGTGAATAGCAGTCTTCTCAAAACCAATAAAGTAAACAACTTGAGAGGCCGTGGGTAATTTTGTTAAAACAATAGAAGCAGCCTGAATGGATGGAATCAAACTTCCACAGAACTAGGATTTTTAGTTTAGCTTTCAGCAGTTCCTGGGGTCTTGAAGCTGGATGTGGAAGCTTACAGCTAAAAGCTTGGGTTCCCTTCCTGCTGCTAGAATTGCATGTCACAATCTATTTTACTGAAGTTGCCTATGCCAAACATGTGTTTATGGAATGTTACTATATTGGAACAGTTAATATTATTCTGTTAAGCATTTCGATAGACTTACTATTAAGCCAATTATTCCCTTTTTTGACTGTATTTTAACTGTAGTATAAACATAAATTGTATTTTACTTAAAGTTGAGTAGTTTGACTGATCAAAGTACATCTGGAACGCAACACCATACGCTCACCTTCAAAATAAGGAAATGTTTGGGTCAAGTCTATCTTTTTAATATATTTTGAGGGGATTTGGTTTGGTGCATAACAAACTGAATGCTAAGTGAGAAAGCATAAGAAAAGAACTGCTTATTTTAGTCATTTAATATACAAGTTTCCAGATATGTGACTTGATTGAAGGACAACGCATCACATTTTTCAAACTATGCTTGGTAAACATATTTAATCCACGATGCCAGTCACACTGTTGTTAATGTGAGAGTACCATAATTCAAGGCAGGAAAAGATACAAGTCTGATCAGTTTTGAATCCAAAACAACTTGTGAATTTTTGTGCAACATTGAATATTGCAGGGTGTGTGTTCTATTGACCTATACAAGGAGTAAGGACAAAGTCAAACAATATAACTGAAGGCAAAAAATGTATAAAAACAGGTTAATCTGTTCACAGCTTTAAAGAGAACCATATTTACAATGTTTTAGTTTGTGATGTGTGTCATTTTGATTGCAAGCTAATTTACGTCAAATTCTGAATTAACTTTTTACTCCAGCCACTTTTTAAGTTGCTGAATAAAGAACCACTGATGTGACTTTGAACAGTATGATGAGAGTTGTTGGGATTGGAGGGGGTGAATGGTAATTTTAATCTCTTGCTAAAAATCTAATTTTGTTTCTAGTCCACATTTAACTGTCTCTACTGATTAATTTCTAAACTTTTGTTTTGGACCTGGGGCTGAGCTGCTTCACAACAGAGAAATACACATCTCAGTGTGACTTTGAATAGAATGCTGGGAGTTGGATGAGTTAGGGGGAAGGTGGTGTTTCTTTGGCTTACTTTTTCTAATTTTTTTCATCCTCAATGAATTGGTAATTACCCTTTATGGAACAAGAAGCCAGTTATTTGATCAGTTTCTGGTAAAATGGTTAGAGTTGATTATTTTCTTAAGCTTTAAAATAGTATATGTACTGGTAATAAGGTTAATAAAATGCATTCAGAAAGGAAAAAAAAAGTAATTCTGTTAATTTAAACACTAATTAAAAAGAATGCAGGACAGATGATGGCTACACCATGTGAAAACTCCTGGATACCAACAGAATCCAGGGAAGTGATGTCTGCAGTAAGCGTTTGTAGTTTGAGCAGCTTTTTCTCAGAATTTCAGGAGGGGAAAGGTTACCTTTCCTCAGGTGGTGGTCACACTTTAGGATAGGATCTTCAGATTTAATTAGTGTTTGGTAACAAGGGAGACTGGCTGCAGCTGAGACAAATTCGGGAACTTAGAGGGCAGGTAGAGATGGTATGGTTAGTGCATTTGCAGATGACACCAAAATTGGTGGCGTAGTGGACAGTGAAGAAGGTTACCTCTCAGAGTACAACAGGACCTCGATCAGATTGGCTAATAGGCCAAGGACTGGCAAATAGAGTTTAAGCTAGATAAATATGAGGTGCTATGTTTTGATAGGGCAAATTAGGGCAGGTCTTATACAGTTAATGGTAAGGACTTGGGGAGTGTTGCCGAGCAAAGAAACCTTGGAGTGCAGGTTCATAGTTCCTTGTAAGTGAAGTTGTAGGTAGACAGGGTAGTGAAGAAGGTGTTTGGTATGCTTGCCTTGATTGGTCAGTGCATTGAGTATAGGATTGGGAGGTCATGTTGTGGCTGCACAGGATATTGGGTAGGCCACTTTTGGAATACTGTGTTCAGTTCTGGTCTCCCTGCTATAGGAAAGATGTTGTTAAACTTGAAAAGGTTCAGAAAAGATTTACAAGCATGTTGCCAGGGTTGGAGGGTTTGAGCTATTAGGGAAGGCTGAATAAACTGGGATGACTTTCCCTGGAGCATCGGTGGCTGAGGGGTGACCTTACAGAAGTTTATAAAATTTTGAGGGGCATGGATACAGTAATTTGAAGAAGTATTTTCCACAGGGTAGGGGAGTCCAAAACTAGAGGGCATAGGTTTAAGGTGAGAGGGGAAAGATTTAAAAGGGACCTGAGGGGCAATTTTTTCTCTCAGATAGGTGTGTGTATGGGATGAACTGCCAGAGGAAGTGGTGGAAGCTGGTACAATTCCAACATTTAAAAGGTATCTGAATGGGTACATGAATATAAAATGTTTAGAGTGATATGGGCCAAATGTTGGCACATGAGATTAGATTAATTTATGATAATGGTCGGCATGGAAGAGTTGGACTGAAGGGCCTGTTTCCCTCCTATACATCTCTCTGACAAGCATGCAGGAGGCTCAAACATTACAATTGCCCAATAGGTATGAGATGCTTTAAGCTTACTTGTTGAGAGTGAGGACTGCAGCATGACTAAGCGGACTCACCAAATCACCATAGTACAGGAAGTCATTAAAGTGGAGGGGAGCAAGAAGAATTATAGTGGAAGTAGGGTCCAGTAGAGTTCTCTGAAGGTTAGTGCGCTGGTAAAGAATGCTGTGTTGTCTGCCTGATGCAGGGCTTAGAATATCTGTTTCAGGTTAAAGAGGAACTTAGTGGCGGGTGGAAAGGTGAGGATCCCGTTATCATGCTCCATGTAGGTACCAATGACATGGCTGTACAGGGAAATAGGTCCTGAATAGTCAGCATAAGGAGGTAGTCACCTCATGGCTGATGGGCATTTCAACGCCACTTACCCACACTCTCCCCGTATCCCTTAATTCATTGAGAGATTAAGAATTTATTAATCTCGCCTTGAAGACATTTAACGTCCCGGCCTCCACTGCACTCGTTGGCAATGAATTCCACAGGCCCACCACTCTCTGGCTGAAGAAATGTCTCCTTATTTCCATTTTAAATTGATCCCCTCTAATTCTAGGGCTGTGCCCATAGGTCCTAGTATCCCCGCCTGATGGAAACAAATTCCCAGCATCCACCCTTTCTAAGCCATGCATTTGACGTTGTTTAAAAGGAAGATGTACAAGCTAAAGGATTGCTGAGGGTGTAAATTCAATGGCTGTTTAAAATTGGTGTGTGGATTAGATCAAGTTCTGACAGGAATCATGGAATGTCACACCTAAAGAGCTTTATATGAACTTTAAACACCTGCACTTCTAAAGGAGAGAAACCATGCAAAAAAAACGGAACTATAATTTCCTCTGGCTTGTGTTCTGGATTGTGAAGTGAAAGAAAGGAAATTTATAAGCAGATAATTTTGGATGGGTGGGGGTATGGAAATGTGTGATGGCTCATTACTACTACACTAATAATCCAAAGACTCGGACAGTGTTCTGGGGACCTGGATTCAAATCCCGCCATGGCAGATGACAGAATACAAATTCAATATCAATCTGAAATTAGAAGTCTAATGGTGACCATGAAGCAATTGCTGATCATCAGAAAAAAAAACCCATCTGTTTCACTAATGTCCTTTAGAGAAGGGAATCCATCATCCTTAGCAGGTGAGGACTACATGGGACTCCAAACTCACAGCAATAGGGTTGAGTTTTAACTATCCTCTGGGCAATTAGTGATGGCCAATGAATGCTGGCCTAGCCAGCAATGCCCACACTCCATGAAGAAATGGAAAAATCCTGGAGCATAGCCATTTAAAGACAGTCTATCAGGAATTGTAACGAATTGGGAATACTTACCTGGAAGATTGCTGTAACAAATAGTGGACTTATGTCCAAAACTGTACTCACAGATGACGTGATCAAACTAGGAAAACCAATTTTTTAATCTGCAGAAAGTTTTCTTGAGTCTCTATTATCAGAATATAAAAATGTCCATACTTGATCCCACTACTTTTCAAGGACAATTAGGGGCATTTATTTTGTGAATTTATAAGTTCAGCCACTTGAACAGTTATAAGATTTAATGAAGCATTTGCGATTAGAACTTTGCCTGACATTCACAAAACCTGAAATTTTAAAGTGGGCGGCCAATGGTCACAGGTGAAATTGAGAAAATGAAGTGTGGAGTAGTATTAACATTTGAGCAGTGGAATTTAGAATTTCAACAAGAAAGGAAGGGAACATCGGTGCGGGGTGGGGGTAGGGGGTGTTCAGGAAGGGCAACAGAGAATTTCAAACAGCTCAAACTGAGGGGCAGGAAGTCCACTGTGTCTCTTGAAGACATCATGAGCTGAGACTTAATTGCTGAGGCAATCTGGTTTGCTCATTTAACCCCTAAGGTTAAGGAAGCAGGGGATGAACCTTCTTTGCTTTTTTGGAGTGGTTAGCACACAGCTAAAGTGACCAGTCTAAGTCCTGATTAATGGAGAGATAAGTTGCAGGGAAAGTTCACAAGGTTTATTCCTTCTTACTGGACAATGAGGCAGCAAAAAGCACCACCTGAAGCATATGAAGTTAAGGTTCCATCTAATTTTCTTACTGGCTGCACAGACCTCCATAACAATGCTGTGCTGGTGTGCTGACGCTAATCATTTTGCGTGGAAAATTGGATCAGTTGCATATGCATCCAGCCTAGAGGGCATGTTGATCGGAAGTACATAACAGTCAGTGCCAGAGGCACACTATCAGAAATTCTGTAACTTCAGGAAATGGTCTGACCAAGTATATTTGAAACTCAAAAGGCTTAAGTAATTTGTTTTTGACCAATGGGTGTGGTTACCTCCAAACAAGTTGAGAGGATAGAGGTGAGGAAAGTGATACAAAACAGAGCACCCATGGGATACTAGGAAATGCGGAGCACCCTCCTCGGGAGAGAATGGCTAGCCTTGAGATGAAAGGCGACGTCAAGCAGTTCGTGTGCTTTAACTACTGAAAGGAAGGACATGTCCGGTCTAACTGCTGGAGGCTTCAGGGAAATTCAGAGCACTTATATCCCACGGAGAGAATGAAATTAAATCAGAGTTTGGAAGGCCAGGCTTTGCCTCTGAACGTTGTTGCAAATCCCTGTAGACACTCGGTGGGGGGGAGAGAAGGTTAAATAAATCCCTGAGAATTACTAGGATTTCATATCACAAGGAGGTTGGACACGTTTCTCTTGGATGAGAAGTCTGTTGTGATTATGAAGGATACCAGGGCCACTCAAACTCTATTGCTGGGAAAAGGTACAGCGTTCCCATCAGAGAGAGCGCAAAATAATAAAATGATGGCATTGGGATTGCAGGATGTTATGTGCACATCACCTTTGACCAGGTGCATCCTTGCACTGGAACCAGTGGGTGTGACAATCATTGCTAGTTTGCCTTTTGATTAGTTGATCTATTGCTTGTCAATGACTTGCTGGGCATTTACATCCCAGCATTCCCAGTGGAGAAACCTACTGACAGGAAGACCAATCAGCTGCAAGTATAAGTACCTGGAACTTTTGTCTGAATGGGTGGAAACAGATTCTATGGCAAGACAAGCTCAGCCAATGGAGGCTCAGGGGGTACTTCAAAACAGAAAGCCCTTTGGACTGACTATCTAAAACTTTGCTTTTTGGAGTCCAGAAGAACTCTAGACAATACTAAATATATAAATAAAAGAAAGAACCATGGATGTTGGAAATCTGAAACAAGAACAATTTGCTGGAGAAACTGTTCCGAAGAAAGTTAGATGCTGCCAGACCTGTTGAATTTCTCCAGCAATTTCTGTGTTTGTGGGGTAATAAATAGGTAAGCACCTCAGCAAGTCCATCAACCATTAAAAAACATTCTGTGAGGCTGTGCACACTGACGCTGAAGTAGAAGCAGTCCCTGAATGTAGTCTTTTAACAATGAAATACTGATGAGGAAATGGAACCTCCCTCACAGACCTAAAAGCAAGGCTTGGACAGTGATCCACCAGATAGTGGTGCTGCTGAGGTACTGTAGGGAAATGCTGTGGCTAGCTCAGGAAATTCCAAAAGCTGGGAATGCTGCTTTATGCAAAACTCAAACATTTAGTTTCTTTTTAATGGCCACACCTCTTCAAGGATGTATTAACATTTTGCAGAACTTACCAGATCTGCTAGATTGTAGGGAATAAAAGTGTGGTGCTGGAAAAGCACAGCCAGTCTGACAGCATCCGAGGAGCAGGAAAGTCGACGTTTCAAGCCTGAGCTCTTCATCAGGAAACTCCTGCTCCTTGGATGCTGCTTAACCAGCTGTGCTTTTCCAGCACCACACTTTTTGACTCTGATCTTCAGCATCTGCAGTCCTCACTTTCTCCTAAGTTGTGGGGAATCCCCAGTCCACAGTAAGATTCCCATGCTGGCTTGTGATAAACTAGGTGTTAGTGGACAGTTTGAGGTCCGTGCCCAAAACAAAATAGGAAGGATATTATTAAGCTGGAGGCTTCAGAAAAGATTTACCAGGGTTTTGCTGGAAATGCAGGGCTCGGGATATAAAAAGAGACTAGAAAGGCTGGGACTTTTTTCACTGGAGTGTAGAAGGTTGAGGGGTCACCTTGTTGAGGCTTATAAAATCATAAAGGGCATAGTTAAGGTGAATGACAAGGGTCTTTTCTCTAGGGTGGGTGAGTTCAAAACTAGGGGGGATATTTTTAAGGTAAGAGGAGAAAGATTTAAGAAGGACATTTTTTTTTTTTTTACAGAGAATAGTTTGTGGGTGGAATGAACTGCCAGAGAAAGTAGTGGGTGTAGGTACAATTACCCTTTTTAAAGGCATTTGGATAAGTACATGAATAGGAAAGGTTTGGTGGGATATGGGCCAAATTCAGACAGGTAAGGCTAGTTTAGTTTGGGAACATGGTTGATATAAAAGAGACTTAAGGGGCAACTTTTTCACACAGAGGGTAGTACGTGTATGGAATAAGCTGCCAGTGGAAGTGGTGGAGACTGGTACAATTGCAACATTTAAAAGGCATTTGGATGGGTATATGAATAGGAAGGGTTTGGAGGGATATGGGCCAGGTGCTGGCAGGTGGGCCTAGATTGGGTTGGGATATCTGGTCGGCGTGGACGGGTTGGACTGAAGGGTCTGCTTCCATGTTGTATGATTCTATAAAAGGGGTTACCAGTATGTCCTTACCATCATGTATGTGGCTACCAGTTTCTCCCAAGGCTGTTCCTCTGAGAAACATATTTGCCAAAATAATGGTGAGGGATTAACCCAATTCTTCGCCAGTATGATCTGCCCATTTAGATCCCGTTGGATCAGGGCTCAAATTTCACATCTAAGATATTCCAGGAAGTCATGGGTAAACTAGAGGGAACCCTGTGGGAGTCTTCAGCACATAGACTGTAGTCACAGGGGATGTTTAGAACAGTATTATCAGAGTTCAGAACAAGTAAGTATAAATCTAAGGTATTAAAATGCATGTTAAAAAAATAGGAAAAATGAGTGGTAAGAATCTGGAACTTGCTATCACATTAGAGGTTAAAGCAGAAAACACTGATACATTTAAGCAGAAGCTTTCTGCAGGCATAAGGGGGAATAGAACGGTCAATAATGGGATAGAGTCAGTAGAGATTTCTCATGTAGAGAATAAAACTATTATAGACCTAATGGATTTTTTTTTGCTATTGAATCAACATTGTTAGTTCTATGTGAACAATTAGTAATACCATAGGTAATCTCACAATAATCAATTTGTTAAAAAAAAATTAGTTAATGCATGATTTCAGTGTTAATAGGCAATGATAAAATTAAATCTATTTTAGAAATGTATAATATGATTAAACTACATCCTGGGGGAAATAAAGCATACATTTATCATCATTAAAATTTGCATTTAATGATCTTTACATAAGTGGTTGAACTTTCTTTACACAAGTACTTATTGTTTCTTATATTGATAACCATCTTATTTTCCATGCAAAGTAGATCAATATATGAAGGTTCTGGATCAGTGGTTCCAGAATCTGGTTTCCAGCATCTGCAGTCATTGTTTTTACCTCAATATATGAAGGTGATCAGCTAGAATTAAAAAAAAACATTACTGGCATGCTGGGTGTACCAATTAATCAAAAATGGAATTCAGGTACAGCAGGACCTCACCCCAAAACCATCACAACTGAAGATCAAGCTGACACTATGTTTCTCAGAATGGCTTGGAAAAAGAAATTGAACTGCATCACTGACAGTTTTTCAGAGGAGATTTCCAATCTTCTGTATTATTATCAACTTTTAAATGAACACATTACCTGAATACTGCAAGTGATTAGCTTTGTATAAAAGCTGTCAGAAATTCCGTATACGAGAGTGCAAGATAACACAAAGTTCACAGTATTTTATTAAAATCATTGGAATGCGCTTGTATCTTTTATTATATATATCTAATGTGAATGAAATATAACTTTTTACTTACTTTCATGGCTTTTTATGGCATACACATCAATAGCTGGGTCAAATTCACCAGGAGCTAATGGCTTTGAACTGTTCAGTGTATTTCCAGGGCTATCTGGAGGGGTTCCACATGATCCAGTTGTATGGGCTCCAGCCCCATCACTTTCCCCTTCTTCTTCTTCATCCTCAAACTCCATTTCTTCCTGTTCAGCTCGCTCAACATCATGAATACCAACCAGAAGACTGTAATCCATGATCTTCAGCTGAGCAAGGAACTGAAGAAAAAGTACAGAACTTCAAGTCACATTTAAAATATACTTATAATTAGAAGTGAAACCAAGTATGACATTACTATACCTTCAATAAAAAGCTAGAAACTTATCAAATAGGTATGGCATTTAGCATGAATTACACTTGGATTGAGAGGGGGGAAATGTTACCCAACCTGAAGCAGTCTTGTCTAGAAATTCAAGGTGCAAATTTAAAAAAAAAGGATGTGATATTACCAGTAGCTTGTCAACACTGAATCACAGATTTGTTACATTGCAGGAGGAGGCCATTTGCTCCATCATTTCTGCTCTGGCCCTCCAAACAAGCAAATCACAAACTGCCATATTCCAGTCTCCTCCTCATAACAAAATTCCTTTCACATTACACTCTCAATCCCTTGTGAATATTTCGATTGCAGGACCTCCACCACTCTTTTCTGCAGTGCATATCAGACCCGTGTTAATATGTTTTATTTCGCATATTGGTTTTAAGTTTTTTTACCAATGACTTTAAATATATGTCTTTGCATTTCATGAGTGGAAATTTTCTCCCCATCTACTTTACCCATTCTGTTTCATGTGGGTATGAAAGGGTTAATATCTGGAACAGGACAATTAGCACCATCTAGTGTGATGACTTGGCTTAGACACAGAGTCACTCTCAGTGGAGAGAGAAAATGAAAGTCTTTGTAGTTTCAGAGAACCCCAGGCTGTCCTCTCATTAGAAAGGAATGACTTCGTGTTCTGTAGGTATCATTCGGCATCACAAACTACCTAAGAGACATGGAAGGCTTTCAAAGTGAAGAGTAGTACGGACAGAGATATTCCTGTGACCTGTATAGTTTATAGCAATACAATAAATTTCCTAGGACTAACTACTGAAGATGCTGGAACCTGTACTGAAAATAACAAATGCTGGAGATCACAGCGGGTCAGGCAGCATCCACGGAGAGACAGCAAGCTAATGTTTCAAGTCTTGATGACTTCTCATCAGAGCTGAAGTGAAGTTTGGAATGGGCAGTATTTACGATATAGTCAGACAGGTGGTGGATTGGAATGCTAGGGGGAGAAAACAAAGAATATAGAACTTTACAGCGCAGTACAGGCCCTTCAGCCCTCGATGATGCACTGACCTGTGAAATTAGTCTGCTGTCCATCTAACCTACACCATTCCCTTATTATCCATATGTATGTCCAATGCCCATTTACATTCCCCTAACATCGGCAAGTCTACTACTGTGCAGATAGGCCGTTCCACATCCCTATTACTCTCTGAATAAAGAAACTACCCTTGATATTTGTTCTAAATCTATCACCCCTCAATTTAAAGCTATGGCCCCCTTGTGTTAGCCTTCACCATCTGAGGAAAAAGGCTCTCACTGTTATCTTAAAGATCTCGATTAAGTCACCTCTCAACTTCTTCTCTCCAACGTAAACAGTCTCAATTTCCTCAGCCTTTCCTCGTAAGACCTTCGTTCCATACCAGGCAACACCCTAGTAAACCTCCTCTGAACCCTTTCTAAAGCTTCCACATCCTTCCTATAATGCAGTGTACGCAATACTCCAGGTGCAGCCTTACCAGTGTCTTGCACAGCTGAAGCATGACCTCATGGTTCCGAAACTCAATCCCCCTACCAATAAATGCCAATACACCATATACCTTCTTAACAACACGGTCAATCTGGGTGGCAACTTTCAGGTATTTATGCACCTGGATACAGAAATCTCTCTGTTCATCTAGACTGCCAAGAATTTTACCATTAGTCAAGTACTCTGTAATCCTGTTACTTCTTCAAAATGAACAAACTCACACTTTTCTGCATTAAACTCCATTTGCCATTTCTCAGCCCAGCTCTGCATCTTATCTATGTCTCTCTGTAACTCATAACATCCTTCTGCACTATCCACAACTCTACCTACCTTAGTATCATCCGCAAACTTACTAACACATCCTTCGACGTCCACATCCAGGTCATTTCTAAAAATGACAAACAGCAGTGGCCCCAAAAGCAAATCCCTGTGGCACACCACTGGTAACTGAGCTCCATGATGAACATTTCCCATCAACCACGACCTTCTGTCTTCTTTCAGCTAGCCAATTTCTGATCCAAACCGCTAAATCACCTTCAATCCCAAAACTCCGTAGTTTGTGCAAAAGCCGACCATGTGGAACCTTATCAAATGCCTTATTAAAGTCCAAATACACCACATCAACCACTTTACCTTCATCCACCTGTTTTGTCACCTTCTCAAAGAACTCAATAAGGTTAGTGAGGCACGACCTAGCCTTCATAAAACTGTGTTGACTATCCCTAATCCCTTTCCAGATGATTATAAATCCTATCTCTTATAACCTTTTCCAACACCCTACCTACAACTGGCTCACTGGCCTATAACTACCAGGTTGTCCCAACTCCCTTTCTTAAACAAGGGAACAACATTTGCTATCCTCCAGTCTTCTGACACCACTCGTCAACAATGACGATATAAAGATAAAAGCCAAAGGCTCTGCAATCCCCTCCCTGGCTTCCCAGAGAATCTGAGGATAAATCCCATCCAGCCCAGGGATATTATCTATTTTCAGAACATCCAAAATTGCTAAAACCTCCTCTATGTCAACCGCAATCCCATCGAATCTAATATCCTGTATCTCCGTATTCTCACTAACATTGGCCTTTTCCAATGTGAATACTGATGAAAAGTATTCATTAAGCGTTTCTCTTCTGTCCTTACATTCCACTACTGTCATTGATTGGCCCTAATCTTACCCCCAGTCATTCTTTCATTCCTGATATACCTATAGAAGGCCTTAGAGTTTTCCTTGATCCTATCCGCCAACAACTTCTCATGCCCCTCCTGGCTCTTCTTAGAGCTCTCTTTAGATCTTTTCTGGCTAACAAAACTCTCAAGCCCCCTAACTGAGCCTTCATGCCTCATCCTCACATAAGCTTTCTTCTTTCTCTTGACAAGAGCTTCAACCTCTTTAGTAAACCATGCCCTCTCTCTCTCGACAACTACCTCCCTGCCTGATAGGTATATACTTACCAAGGACCCACAGTAGCTGTTCCTTGAATAAGTTCCACATTTTAAGTGTGTCCATCCTCTGCAGTTTCTTTCCCTATCCTACGCATCCTAAATCTTGCCTAATCACATCATAATTGCCTCTCCCCAAGTTATACTTCTTTCCCTGTGGTATATACCTATCTCTACCCATTGCTATTGTAAACATAACCAAATTATGGTCACTATCGCCAAAGTGATCACCTACTTCCAAATCTAACACCTGGCTGGATTCATTCCCCGGTATCAAATCCAATAATAGCATTGCCCCTTGTTGGCCTGTCTACATACTGTCAGAAAACCCTCCTGCACACATTGAACAAAAACTGACCCATCTAAACTACTTGAACTATAGGATTCCCAGTCAATATTGGGGAAGTTAAAGTCCCCCATAACAACTACCCTGTTACTTTTGTTCCTATCGAAAATCATCTTTGCTATCCTTTCCTCTACATTGCTAGAACAATTCGGAAGCCTATAGAAAACTCCCAACAGGGTGACCTCTCCTTTCCTGTTTCTAACTTCAGTCCAAACTGCCTCAGTGGATAAGTCCTCAAATGTTATCTCAACTACTATAATATTGGCCCTGATTAACAATGCCACACACATCCCCTTTTACCATCTTCTCTGTTCTTGCTGAAACATCCTAATCCCGGAATCTGCAACAACCACTCCTGTCCCTCCTCTAGCCATGTGTCTGAAATGGCCACAACATAGAAATGCCAGGTACCAACCCATGCTATAAGTTCACCCACCTTATTCGGGATGCTCCTGGCATTGTAGTACACACATTTCAAACCAATCACCTGATTGCCGGAGTCCTAGAACATAGATAGAACATAGAACAATACAGCACAGAACAGGCTCTTCAGCCCACGATGTTGTGCCGAACATTTGTCCTAGTTTAAGCACCCATCATGTACCTATCCAATTGCCACTTAAAGTTCGCCAATGATTCTGACTCTGCCACTCCCACAGGCAGCGCATTCCATGCCCCCACCACTCTCTGGGTAAAGAATCAACCCTGACATCTCCCCTACACCTTTCACCCTTCACCTTAAATTTATGTCCCCTTGTAACACTCTGCTGTACCCGGGGATAAAGTTTCTGATTGTCTACTCTACCTATTCCCCTGATCATCTTATAAACCTCTATCAAGTCACCCCTCATCCTTCTCCGTTCCAATGAGAAAAGGCCTAGCACACTCAACCTATCCTCGTACGACCTATTCTCCATTCCAGGCAACATCCTGGTAAATCTCCTCTGCACCCTCTCCAAAGCTTCCACACCTTTCCTAAAGTGAGGCGACCAGAACTGCAAACAGTACTCCAAATGTGGCTTAACCAAAGTCCTGTACAGGCAGCCGACAACTGCCCTCCTCACTGTCCACAACTCCACCTCTCTTCGTATCATCTGCAAATTTACTGACCCACCCTTCGACTCCCTCATCTAAGTCATTAATAAAAATTACAAACAGCAGAGGACCCAGAACTGATCCCTGCGGAACTCCACTTGTAACTGGGCTCCAGGCTGAGTATTTACCATCTACCACCACTCTCTGACTTCAACCGGTTAGCCAGTTTTCTATCCAACTGGCCAAATTTCCCTCTATCCCATGCCTCCTGACTTTCCGCAGAAGCCTACCATGGGGAAAGTTCTCTTGCGACCTTGTAAACCTATCGCTGACCTCACTACCCTCAACCTCCTGTACACTGGAACTACAATTCAGGTTCCCATCCCTCTGCTGCATTTAACCACCCTCCCCTCTGAAGAGCATTAGCAAATATCTACCGCAGGATATTGGGACCCCTCTGGTTCAGGTGAAGACCATCCTGTTTGTAGAGGTCCCACCTTCCCCAGGAAGAGCTCCAATTATCCAAGAATCCAAAACCCTCCCTCCTGCATCATCCCTGCAGCCACGTGTTCAGCTCCGTGTTCTCCCTGTTCCTCACTTCACTAGCACCAGAGATAACAACTCTGTTCTAGCTCTAAGCTTCCACCCTAGCTCCATGAATTTCTGCCTTAGATCCCCATCTTTTTTCCTACCTATATCATTGGTGCCTATGTGGATCACAACTTCAGGCGGCTTCCCCCTCCCCCTCAAGGATCCCAAAAACATGATCAGAGACATCAAAAACCCTGGCACCTGGGAGGCAACACACCAACTGTGAGTTTCTCTCATCCCCACAAAACCTCCTATATTTCCACCCAACCAATGACTAAAGCTCTGCTCCTCTTCCCCCTTCCCGTCTGAGCAACAAGGACAGACTCTGTGCCAGAGACCTGTGTCCCTTTGCTTACCCCTGGTAAGTCATCCTACAACAGTATCCAAAACGGTATACTTGTTATTGAGGGTAACTACCACAGGCGATTCCTGCACTGCCTGCTCGTACCCTTTCCTAGCCATGACAGTCACCCAACTCCCTTCTTCATGTGACTGTGAAGTAACTACCTCCCTGTAACTCCTCTTAATAACCCCCTCCACCTCCCGAATGATCTGAAGTTCATCCAGCTCTAGTTCCCTAACACAATTCTCAGGGAGTTGGAGTTGGGTGCACTTCCAACAAACAAAGTCAGCAGGGACACTAGAGGTGACTCTTACCTCCCACACACTGCAGGAGATACATTCAACTACCAGAACCTCCATTCCCACTGAAACACGAAAGAAAACACTTGTTGGTAGTTCAGATTAAATGACTGGAATGTGAGAATGGCAGAACAATGTTGTGTCTAACTACCAGACTTGAAAGAACAGACAGTCTGGCTGGGGTGGACTGGCGGGGGAATGGGGGAGAGGTCATGGTGACAGAGAATATAGCAAGTAAAGCTAAAAGAAAGTGAAGGAATGGGAGTTGGTTCACAATTTGAAGGTGTTGAACTCAATAATAACTCCATAAAGCAGTAACGCGCCTCGTCTGAGCATGAGATGTTGTTCCTCCAGTTTGGTCTGTGATTCACTAGAATACTGCAGCATGCAGAGGACTGACATGTGAGCAGGATGCTGTGTTCAAATGACCGGCTATTGAAAGGTCAGGATCCTGCTTGCACAGGGACTGGAAGTGTTTTGCAAAAACTGTCACTCAGTTTGTGTTTGGTTTCTCCAATGTAGAGTAGGCCACAATGGATGCAGTGAACACAATACGCAAGAGTGGAGGAGGTACGGGAGAAATGCTGCTTCACCTGGAAAGACTGTTTAGGCCCTTGGATGGCGAGCAGGGAGGAGATGATGGAGCATGATTTGCACCTTCTATGGTAACATGGGAAGGTGCTGAGGAAAGGGGAGGGTGGTGTTAAGTGGCCGATGAATGGACTAGGGTGTCTTGGAGGGAATGATCCTTGTGAAATGCAGATGGGGGAGTGAGAGGAAGATGTGTTTGGTGGTGGTGGCTTTCTGCTAGAGTTCTCTGAAATGGTGGAGAATGATTGTTTGAATGTAGAAACTGATGGGATGAAAACTGAGAACAAGAGGGACCTGATCACGCAGTTGTGAATAATGGGAAGGGTCAAGGACAGGTGATAGTTCAGATGCGGCTGAGGGCACTATCAACCACACCGAGGGGGAAACCGACATTATGGAAGAAGCAAGCCGTGTCAGCAGTGCTGTTTTGGAAGGTGACATCATCTGACATGATGCAATATAGGCAAAGGGACTGGGAGAATGGATGGAGTCCTTGCAGGATGTGAGGTGTGAAGAGCTGTAGTGAAGGTAGCTATGGGAGTCTTATTATTTTCTCTGTCCAATTCTCTCCTAGTTAGACCAATGAGGTGAATTGCTTTCATACACAACAAAGCACATGGGAGCAGCTGTGTTAATCACTTCAAATCTTCCTAATGAACCCAATCTAGTAAAAATAAATGTGGTGAACATTGAATGCAAGAGAAAAAGAACAGTGGTGGAACTAAATGCAAAGAAGATCAGACCTGCAACAAAGATGCAGAAGAAGAAATCTTAAGTCATACAATCATAGAGTTTTAGTTGTTGTAGGTATATTCGCTGAGCTGGGAATTTGGTTTGCAGGCATTTCATCCCTTTTCTAGATGACATCCTCAGTGTTGCGGAACCTCCTATGAAGCATTGCTGTTGGAATTTACTTGGCTTCATTCCTGCTGCTGCCAGTTGCTGATTCCGGTTGTTCATTGCAATGGTCAATATATGGGGTCTAGGTCAATGTGCTTATTGATGGAGTCTGTGGATGAATGCTGAGCTCCGATGAATTCTCTAGCTGTCCTCTGTCTGGCTTGTCTCAGTTGAATTTGTGTTATTTTCGTCTGTGATACCAAGGGTAGCTGGTCGTGGCATTTAGTGGCTGGTTAATCTGCATGGAATCTTGTACACTACATTTGTCTTGCATATGATGGGTATTGGGTCTTTTGTCCTGGTGAGTTGTTATCTGAGCGTGCCTATTGGTTTATGGGCTGGATTAGATCAGAGTGGTCGGAGAAATCTAGCTGTCAGTGGCGAGACTTCTTTATGTAAGGTATGATTCGGAGATGCTGGTGTTGGACTGGGGTGTACAAAGTTAAAAATCACACAACACCAGGTATTGGAAGCACACTAGCTTTCGGAGCGACGCTCCTTCATCAGGTGATTGTGGAGGGCTTGATCGAGCCCTCCACAATCACCTGATGAAGGAGCATCACTCCGAAAGCTAGTGTGCTTCCAATTAAACCTGTTGGACTATAATCTGGTGTTGTGTGATTTTTAACTTTATGTAAGGTAGTGTGATTAGTGTGTTGGGTCATGGCATGTCCTCATCACATTGTTTGTCTGTTAGGCATCTGTGAATGAAGTTGCGGAGATATCCGTTCTTGGCAAAGACTTTGTAGAGGTGTTCTTCTCTTCGCAGGTCGGGAGTGCTGCACTGTGCTGTAGCCCTTGTGAACAGGGTCCTAACACAGCTTCTCTTGTGTGTTTGGGTGATTGCTGTTGTAGTTCAGGATCTGGTCCGTGTGTGTGGGTTTTCTGTACCCTTTTGTTGTGCGTTCCCCATTCTGTGTTCTTTTTACCATCACATCCAGGGATGGAAATTGGTTGTTAATTTCCTCCTCTCTTGTAAATTTGACCCCTGAGAGCATGATGTTGATAAATCATGTATGTGCTCTCAATCTCTGTTCTCTTAATTATTACAAAAGTGTCATCCACGTATCTGATGCAAAATCATGGAGATGTACAGCACGTAATCAGATCCTTTGGTCCAACTTGTCCATGCAGACTAGGTATCCTAAATCAGTTTTTTCAGTTTTTATTCTGCTTTTTTCTTTACTTTTGCTGTTGCTGAATAAGAGTGAATATTTTCAACCATTTGAAGATTTTTCCAGTATGGGAAGGGCCACATTGAACAATGTTAGGCTACACCGAACATTAGGGAAAGAGTAGCATTCACTTAGATAGGCTTCTAAGATGAGATGATGTCAAGGACAGGTAACCTGTATAGCTTGGTTCTTGGTTGAAAAGTGTAGTGTTGGAAAAGCATAGCAGGTCAGGCAGCATCTGAGAAACAGGGAGAGTTGATGTTTTGGGCATAAGCCCTTCATGAGAGATTTGGAAACTAGTGAAGTCGATGTTGGTGCCATGTGGTTGAAGGGTCCCAAGGCGGAAGATGAGGCGTTCTTCCTCCAATTGTTAGGTGGATTGGATTTAGCGGTGGAGACGGCCCTGCGGCGGTGGAGGAGGCATTTGTAATTGCAATCAAGTGCCACCTAAGTGCTCTGACAATTGTTCCTTTGTAATCCATACAGATTGTTTGAGAAATGTAAATATGATGATTTGAAGACAGAATTAATCAGAGATTTCATAGTTGTAGCTATTGTTGATAATTCTTTGTCAGAATTATTAACATTAAAAGACTACCTCACTCTGGAGAAAGCCATTAATTGACAAAACAAGCAGAGTTTGTGGAAGCAAAATAGATGAATCCTTAGAGGAGTGAAAAAACCTCAACACAGGAAATCTATGAAACCTACTCATTTCTTTAAGAACAAGTAAAAAAGACCCAAGGAAAGAATAAACAGCTGGGAGGACAATTGCAAGATGTCAGAAGACACTGCCAATACTGTGGCATCAAAAATAGGTAATTTCTTTAGAAAATGTGTAAAATTGGAATACTGATGATGAAAAATGACAAAAGTAAAGTTTACTCATACAAAGCTATCAACAAAGTAGAACAACCTCCATCTGAAAGCATGTGATAATAATATACTAATTGGTACGAAGTGTTGGCATGGTGCACACGCTGTATATTCGTCCAAAAGGATTCATATCTGGAACAGCGAGATGAGCAGTCCACTTGTTGTGATGATGGCTCTCAGACAGTCAATGGAGAAACATGGGAGATTTCTAGCAGAAACATCAACACTGACAAACTTACTCCTGCGATCTGTATAAATCTTAAAGCTGTACAATAAACTGCTTTATGTTTATCTTTGAAGATCTATAACTGACTTTGTAGTTGAAAATTCAATAATGGCTTTTGAGTTTTACAGGTCTGCCATTACGTCCTGATTATTGACAATGTGTCTTCAGGAAAGAGTACACAGCTTGGGGAATTCAGATCTTCAAGACTTCTTCCTATAAACTATTCGAAATTGCGGATTGCCCTCAATCTACAACAAACCACAACATAGCCGACTCAAGATTTTGAATACTTTAATCAAATCTCCTCTGACCCTTCTTTTCTTCAGTAAAAACAGTCTAAACTTCTCCAATCTGTCTTCATAACTGGAGTTCCCCAACCCACGATCCATTCTTGTGAATCGTATCTGCACTCTGTTCAATGTCTTTGTATCCTTCCTCAAAACGTGGTGTCTAGAAATGGATGCAGTACTCCAGCTGAAGCCAAACGATTGACTTATACACGTTCAAAATAATCTCCTTGCTCTGGTACTCTAAGCATCTATTCATAGGGCCTAGGATACTATATGTTTTATTAATTGCTCTCTCAACCTTATACCTGCCACTTTCAATCACTTCTCTCTCACCTCCTTTAGAACTGTGCCATTAGCTTTCTCTTATTGTCTCACCATGTACTTCCTACTAAAATGAATCACTTTGCATTTCTCCACATTGAACATCATCTGTCATCTGTTTTGCCTACTACACCAACTTGCCTTTACCCTTTTAGGTTCTACAATAGCCTCCTCACAATGTACAATGCTTCCAATTTTTGCATCCCCTGCAACCTTTGAAATTATGCCCCGTACACTAAGATCTAGGTCATATAAACGTGGACCTATGTTTACTAGTGGCATTATCCACCATACCACCATCACTACTTTAACGTCTAGGCTTGTGAAAAATGACCATTTAATAAAATAATTCATAATTTTTAATGCCTAAATTAAATCTCTGTTACCTTCTCAGTGAAGGAGAACAAGTCCAGCATCTCAACTCCTTCATCATTGGTGCCATTTGAGAAAATATCTTCATACCTTCTCCAATATCTTGAATGTGCTTTCGAATATGTAGTAGCCAGAATTCAATACAATATTGTAGCTGACACCTAACTAGTGATTTATAAAGATTGAGCATAACTTCCTTACCTTCTGTACCCTATGCTTTCGTTTATAAAGCCAAGGATCCTGTATACCTTTCATATATTTTTTAAAAATCTCTTGTCAATATGTCCTGGCTCCTGCATCCCTGTTTAATATTGTTTCATGGAGCTTATATTGCTTCTTGTCATTCTTCTTCCTGCAAATGGCAGTCCCTCAGGATTGTGGATAATTTACTGACACATTAAGTCTATAGGTTGAGATTACTGGTATTACAAAGTATGATCTGCAGACTGCCACATATGAGGTAGGTTGCTCTTGAAGAGTTGGGCAGATGATGTTTGAAGATTTGTGCATTCTTTCCAAAATCTTGACTGTGTCTCTGTGCACTCCATGAACTTTCATAATGCAATTTATGCCTTGCTGAATGAACCGTCTCTATTTTCATCACTCAAACTAGGGACTTCTATAAGTAGTCAAGAACATGTGGTCACTTTTAGGACATTTTGAGGTACTTTCATTATCCCCTAAAACATTTCCACTGTTCGGTGGGGATACTTTTGATATAGGGAATCTCCTCCTGTGACAAAATTCGGAATAGAGCATTTGGTTTGGGAGTCTGGTGTCAGGCATACGAGTGTCATGGCATCCCACAGGGGAGGTGGTTTCAATTATTATTACCTCAAGCATGTTGACTTGAGAGAGGAAACTGCTATTGGAGCATTGTTGTCACCAGATTTGGATATTCTTGTGAAGTCATTAGTGATGGTACTTCTCCAGTGTTTTGAGGTGACTTCTGTAAATTGTCTAAGCCTCTGAAGCTTTCAGGAGTATGAGAATCACTGCTGCCTGGTAAACCATGACGTGGTCTTCAGTTTGAGATCCTGTTCCTTAAATACTCCTTTCCTCAATTGGTTGAAGGCGGAGTGGAAACATTGGAGGCAAAGACTAATTTTGTTTTCTATGTCTGCCTTCGTCTAGAGGAGACTCCCAAGATGTAATATCATTCAAACATTCCACGTTCCAATCCCTGATGTTAAAGAAGGGCGAGGGGCGGGGGGATAGGGGGTGGATTGTGCTGTAGAAGTGGGTTGGAAGAGGACCTAGATGTTTTGTCTCATTTCTTCATGCTTTGTGAAAAGAGTCAACAATGACCTGGATCTCAGTTTCTCAGTAAGTGCTCACACAAGAAAGATTTGCAGTTTCCTCCCACCATCCAAAGATGTGCAGGGTCAGGTGAATTGGCCATACTAAATTGCCTGTAGTGTTAGGTAAGGGGTAAATGTAGTGGTATGGGTGGGTTTCGCTTCGGCGGGTCGGTGTGGACTTGTTGGGCCGAAGGGCCTGTTTCCACACTGTAATCTAATCTAAAAAAAAATCTAAAAAAAATTCTTTAAAACAAAGAGTCCATAAACATAATATCAGTCATAATGCCCTCATCAACTTTTCCCTTAGTACATTCAAGAGCTGAAATTAATCACAGACAATTTACCAGACAAATTTATGTTGGTTGCAATTGTTTAACTTGTCTCTTCCAAGTGCCCAGATCATTGTTTAGTTAATCCACCATGAACATTAGTCTGACTGGCCTGTTAAACCTGTTGATTTTTCACACAACTCCCTTTTCAACAGGACTGTAACAGTTGTAACTCTGGTATCAAGAAATGTTGGTCAGAGCCTCTGCTATTTAACCAGGTATGAGGAGAGTCATTAGGAACGTTTAATACTTGTTGACTTTAGCAGAGGTAACCATCTGTCATGAATGAATTAAAAAAAAAAACACCGGGGCCTGGTTTATCTCCAAAATAGGACTAACTGTGCAGTATAAAAGGTAATGCAATATCCTTCTGCTAAATTGTAGCCACTAAATTTGTCTCTTTATGGTTATAGTTTCTAATTGAATCGATAACAGAAGGGGTGAGGCAGTTTCATTCTGAGGTTAATTACTCTTCAGTGTTAATTATGTACCTTATGTATTTTCTCTTCCTCAAGAAAATTATGTTACATATAAATAAATACACCACAGACATTGCATTTAATGATGTGTGAAGGACATCTGACTGCAATAGAAATAAAGAATGTAAAACTTTGGTTAAATTACAAATATTCCATTGACATATTCACAGAAAGTCTGATGTGTTATTTGTAAAGAAAGGAAAATTGAAATATATAAACGCAATTAGTTGTAAGTACGGTGTTTCGTTTTAAGACTACAAAGACTATAAATAAGATTGCATAGCAGCCTCAAAATGACTATGACTATATCTTGTTTTATTGCAGACCTTCATTGTACAATCCCAATTTCTATCTTAGTTTCCTCATTTGTGGTACTAGGGAAGGTGGGCAGGGGAAGAGTTTGAGAAATTTGCTTGAGAGATTATGCTACCATTTATATGTGGGCATTTGAAAAGTACTATACTGGAAACACATGCTCACATTTTCACAAGAAGGAAATACTGGAATCTATGAACACACAGTAGACATATCACGTTATCATCTATAATAAAAATCATATGTTCATGCACTTCTATCAAACTTTTCATTATAAATTCTGAGTGCATCTCCAGTGAGGGACAGCTATAATTGCAGAATGACTGGTTTATATAAGTAGTTACATTTTCAATGCGGACATTAAAATTTCTTTTGAAAATATAAATACAGAGACAATATATTGTATTTGCCTTCATTGCCTGTTTCACTTCAGAGCTATACAGAGAGTTGGGAGAAAGGAGATATTTTCAGGTTGTCAATCATGGCTGATGGTATACCACAAAGATCATTTGGAGCCACAATCATTTGGAATATATATTAATGATTTGGATGATGGAAGTAAATATGCTATCGCCAAGGCTGGGGATGACACAAAAATAAGAAAAATAAGTAGTGAGGATCAAAGAGACTACAGAGGGATATAGGCAGCTAAGTGAGTGGGCAAAAAATTGACATTTGGAATATTATGTAGGAAAATACGAAGTTATGCACTTTGGTAAGAAGAATAGAAGAGCAGAATATTATTTAAATAAAGACTGTAGAAAGCTGAAGCACAGAAGGATTTAGGGATCCATGTGCACTTATCACAGAGGGCTAGCATCAGGTCATCAGGAAAGAAAATGGATGGTTGGCCTTTATCTCAGAGGGAATAGAGGACAGAAATAGAGAGATCTTGCTACAAATAGATAATACATCAGACTACTGTGGAAATTGGACAGTTTTGGTTTCCTCATCTAAGGAAAGATACACTGTCATTGGAGGCAGTCTAGAGAAGATTCATTACGATGATTCTGGGTATACAGTGATTTCCTTATGAGGAGCAGGTAAGGTGGTCTGGCTTGTATTCACTAAGAGGTTGCCCATTTAATACAGACAGGAGAAGGATGTTTTTTCTCTCCAAGGATAATTAATCTGTAGAATTGCTGATCACAGGGAGCTGTTGAGGCCGAATTGTTAAGTACATTAAAGGCTGAGATAGACAGATTTTTAATCAGAAAGGGAATCAGAGTCATGGGAAAGAAAGTGAAGTTGAGGATTAAAAGATCAGCCATGATTTCATTGAATGGCACAGCAAACTCAATGGACCTAGAGGCCTGCTTCTGCTCTTAAATCTGGCAGCATTTTGTATTTACACTATGCAAACCTAATAAGGACATAGATATTAAGTGGTTTTGTTTTCTCAGAGAATAGTGAACCACTGTACAAAGTTGCTGACTCTGCATTTTATATTGATATTTCCACAGAGTGAGCTGGATGAATTCTTGGCTGTGGTAGAAATCGAATAATCTAAAATGTAAACTATTAACAATTAATGTATTTGAGATTGGGACTGATTTCTAATGTCTGACAGGTTTCATGGGTACTTTTCAAAGCTTTTTAGTAATGGGGCAGTTTTTTTATTGTCTTCCCAGAACTTAGAGTGCCATTTGAATGGTAGGTGTTTACTAAAGATATTCTGGCACTAGACTTGTGGGCCGCTTGGTCTTTCCTGCTGTTCCATTTTGTATGGTCACATGTATTGAAAACACAAGTAGCGCAAACATTAAAACAATTAGTAAAATTGTTAACTACAATTACACAATCCTCACTTTCCTCTCTTACCTCAACATCTTTTTTGAGTTTTTCAAGGAACATCTTTTTGTTGTTCTCATCAATGTAAATTTTTTGCCCATCATTTATAAAATCATTGTCCTTGTATGTTGGTAGCTCTTTGGCCTGCAACAAAATTTATTGGCAAAGTTTTAGTCAAAGAAAGTGGAAGATTATGAAAGCTTCTAATCTATTTATTAAACTAATACTTGATTCACATTACTGAGCAAAATTCAAACAAATCAAAACACAAAATACTTTAAAGTTAACAATGAACCAGAGGTGGCGCAATTGTGCTGCTACAAACCATTGACTAACACAGTTGATCAAATGTATCATTTTAAAAATACAGAACATAACACACTTCGCCTTTTGAGTGGATATCCAAATGCTAGTGAAGCATCGCTAAAAATTACGCAAAATTAAAGCATATTGAACTTTCGCCTACATCATCCTATACACTTCAAGTTTACAATGAAGTTGTCTCAATTTGGACCAGTCAGGTATCCAAAAGAAGCATCTACTTAACAGGAAATGACCAGAATTTTTACTTAGTTCCACTTCTTTTTAAAGCAATTCACCGGAAATTGGTGAAACCATTGCAAAACAAATGTAATGGACATTTTCTTCCATTCAGCACAACTCAAGTTTCCATTAGTTTCCATGCAAGCTTAAAACACATCACATTAGGTGCCAACCTCAACAGCAAAAGTGCCTGTGCCCCAAAACTGAATTCATCCCCATTGGATGTTTCCAGCAATTGGTGATCTCCACAAACATGGCTTCATCCTCTACAAGGTATAACTCTGTACTGCTCAATATTTACAAAATTGAAGCTACTATATCCTGGTTGGTTCTTGGCAAAATTCACATGCTGCTGATTGGTGAGGCTGTACTCAGTATACTGTAATTCAATTTCACCATTTTATTCAATTTTCTCTCTGGTGTCTATTTCACTTTGAAGAATGCAATCACTTACCCTTTCAATCTTCCAATCTGATCTGGGGACATTAATCCAAATCCTATTGTGGCATTTAATAAATAAAATCTGGAATTGAAGGCTAATTTCAGTCATGGTAACCATAAAACCATTGTTGTTGCAAATGGCTATCTGCTTCACTAATGTCCTTACCTGGTCTGCTTTACATCTGAGTCCAGACCCTCTGAAATGGCAGTGTAAGCCACTCAAGTCCAGGGCAATTAGAGGCAAGCAACAAATTCTGGCTTTACCAGTGATAAAAATGAAAGGAAGCCCTCGGATCTCATCCTCTTGTGCCCAAACCCCAATTGTGTTCGCAATTTTTGTAAATTTTTCAAACTGTCCTATACTAATTTTCCTGTGCCCTAATTTCCTGTCCCACACTAATTTTCCTTTGTAAACCAGCTAATCAAAAAGTCCTGAGTCTATTTCTGCATTAGGTTCCACAATGCCATCAGTTTTGCTCACATCGTTGTTCCAATCCCTTGGATTCTCATCCCTATCTAGTCAACATCAAGATCATTGGGCTGCTGTTATGAAATGCAGTCGTTGGTCTGCTTCATAACTTCCCACCAGCTATCAACCTGCCCTCAAAGTTACAGGGTGGGGGGGGGGAAGTGCCCTGTGGCCCACCCTTTGGGTTTGTACTTGCACTGTTCATAGCCACCTAAGGACATTACCATGACCCCAGCACTATTTTGTCTGTAGCAAGCAAAAGCCTACATTAAGCAGGTAGCCAGCTTTTACTAATAGTTTAAATTGATAAGATGGCTAAGAGAATTAACTTAACAAAAAAAAAACAACTGCTTGCTTATATTCTTGGTTTAAAGGTAAAAACAAAATAAATTGCTACCTTTTGTCATAGTAGAGGTCTAACACACTCACATTAAGTAATGTCAATAAGATACTGTATATAAAAAAGAGCCACTAGTTCAGATAAGCTGGTGTGTATTGGTTCCCAGCCTGGATAGATGGGGAGGGCTCATGACTGGAATGACATTTGGATGTGAAAAAAATCCACCAAATCCATGCAGGATATGAAGGCGTGATCAAACAGTATCGTGGTGAGTGATGCCATGTAACATGAGAAAACAAGTGGAAAAAAAAATAAAGTATTTCAAAAACACAAGCAAACATCTTGCACAAATTAGCTTCGTGATAAGATAGCCTTACAGGACTACCAGTCAATCAAAAAAGGAAAATAAATCAACTAAAATGGAACCTTTACTTTAAAAACAGGTCACATATTTGGTGTGTAATTCTGTACTCTATTTCATCACGCACTTATTGTGTTTCCTGCAGTACTTTGTTTGAATGCTGAATATCAAAGTAATCCTAAATTCAAAGACCATTCTACTTTTAATATCAGTTAACATCAAGAACCATTTCATTCTGCCATATCACCAGCTTTCGATATAAAATTTAATTTTAAACTAAATTACAAAGCACATTAGGCTTTGTAAATCTGCTTCACTTAATTAAAAAAATCCATCTTCTAACCAATGCTATACAATTTTAAGCAGGGGTTTAATTTGCATATGGTAAAACCTAATCAATATAATGTGGGCCCACGGCAAAATCAATGTGCCTTGAAGAAAACACAGTTCAACTTCATGTGTTTTGCATAATTGTATTTCAGAAATCCAAAGTAATCATAGTCAAAAATAATCAACATTTTCATTAATATTTAGGGACCTATTAAAACATACTGTATCCAAAAAATGGTGAATATCAAAATATTAACATTGTTCAGAAAAAAATTATCAAAATAATAGCATTACCCAATAAGCTTTTTTTAAAAATAATCAGTACTCCCCCCTCCTTACTGTCTACAATTTTTCTGAGGTTAGTAAAGGACGAATGAATTCTCCCTTTGCTCCAATGTTTCTTTTCTGGAAGTACAGTGACTCAGTGGGCAAAAATAACTATAATAGATGAGCAGTAAAGTTTACTTGCGTTCAGTTCTGATGTAATGCAAGTAAATGATTGAGACAAGTGGTTTACTCACTTGTAATTTGCTTCCAACATTACAGAATCATACAGCGCCGGAGGTGACCATTAGTCCCATTGTGCTGGCACATGTTTTTAACTAGTGCCAATCTCTTGCTTTTTCCCCCAGCTTTGCCTCGCATTTCTATCCAAATAATCATCCAATGCCCTCTTGAGTGCCTCATTTGAACCTGCCTCACCACATTTTCAGGCAGCGCATTCCATACTTAAACTACTTGCTGTGTGAAAAAGTGTTTTTCACATATTACCCTTGTTTTGTGTGCATAGCACTTTAAATCAATGCCTCTCATTCTTCTTTGTTTTATGAGTGGGAACAGCTTCTCCCCATTTGCTCTGGGCAGCTCACTCATGATTTTCCAAACCTTTATCAGATCTCCTCTCAGTCGTCTTCTCTCCAAGGAGAACAGTCCCAACTCATTAACTCTATCCTCATTTCTGGAACTATTTCTGCAAATCGTTTCTGTACTCTGTCCAATGCATTCACATAGTTCCTATAATGCGGTGTCCATAACAGTGCATAATACCCCAGCTGAGGTCTAACAAGTGTTTTGTACATGTTCAACATCACCTCCTTGCTCTTATAGTCTATGCCCCTTTAATAAAGATTATTAAGTGCTATCTCCATCTGCCCTGCCATCTTCAATGATCTTTGTACATATACACCTATGTATAATAATTTATATTAAGCCTTTGGTCCAACTCATCCATGCCGACCAGATATCCTAACCTAATCTCGTCCTATTTACCTGTACTTGGCCCATATCCCTCTAAAACCTTCCTATTCATAAACCCATTCGGATGCCTTTTAAATGCTGCAATTGTACCAGCCTCCACCACTTCCTCTAACAGCTCATTCCTTACATCTGTGTGAAAAGAGGTATTTTAGGTGTTAGATAGTGAAGAAGGTATTTGGTATGCTTGCCTTTATTGGTCAGTGCATAGAGTATAGAAGTTGGGAGGTCATGTTGCAATTGTACAGGACATTGGTTAGGACACGTCTCGAATTCTGCATGCAATTCTGGTCTCTCTCCTATAGGAAGGATGTTGTGAAACCTGAAAAGGTTCAGAAAAGATTTACAAGGATGTTGCTGCGGTGGAGGGTTTGAGCTATAGGGAAAAGCTGAAGAGGCTGAAGAGTACATATACACTCTTTTGCTCTTGCACTCCCCTTAAAATGGAACCCCTCATTTTGTATTGTCTTTCAATTTTCTTCCAAACAAACTGCATCACCACATACTTCTCTGTGGTGAACCTCATCTGACTCATAGCCACCCACTCCACCAACCTGTTAATGTTCTTTGAGTTTCACAGTCTTTGCTAGAATCATAGAGCTGTACAGCACAGAAACAGACACTTCAGTTGAAATCATCCATGCTGACCAGATATCTTAGATAAATCTCATCCTATTTGCCAGCACTTGGTCTATATCCCTCTAAGTTCCTATTTATATACCAATCCAGATGTCTTTTAAATACTGATTTTGTACCAGCCTCCACCACTTCCTCTGGCAGTTAATTCCATATACGCATCACCCTTTGCGTGAAGAAGTTGTCCATTTTAAATCTTTCCCCTCTCACCTTAAACCTAAGCCCTCTAGTTTTCGATTCCCCCCACCCCGGGAAAAGACCTTGTCTATTTATCCTATCCATGCCCCTCATGATTTTATAAACCTCTATAAGGTCACCCCTCAGCCTCCAACGTTCCAGGGAAAACAGGCCCAGCCTCTTCAGCTTTTCCCTATAGCTCAAACCCTCCACTGCAGCAACATCCTTGTAAATCTTTTCTGAACCTTTTCAGGTTTCACAACATCCTTCCTATAGGAGAGACACCAGAATTGCATGCAGAATTCGCGAAGTGTCCTAACCAATGTCCTGTACAGTTGCAACATGACCTCCCAACTTCTATACTCAATGCACTGACCAATAAAGGCAAGCATACCAAATACCTTCTTCACTATCTAACACCTAAAATACCTCTTTTCACACAGATGTAAGAAATGGGCTGTTAGAGGAAGTGGTGGAGGCTGGTACAATTGCAGCATTTAAAAGGCATCCGAATGGGTTTATGAATAGGAAGGTTTTAGAGGGATATGGGCCAAGTACAGGTAAATAGGACTAGATTAGGTTAGGATATTTGGTCGGTATGGATGAGTTGGACCGAAGGCTTCAGACTTAATATAAATTATGAATTGATAAACTTCACACAGTTAGAAGGAGAGATTTTGTCTGGAGTGAGACATAGCTTAAGTGAGTATTTAGTTTGGGGAATTTGGCACAGAGGGAATAAGGTACTTTTACTTACTTTCTTTGGCTCTCAGCATGTAAGGTTTATTTAAACAGGTTAAATTGAAGACTAGGATCAGGGACCCAGCACAAAACAGTGACATCACAGATAAACCATAGGTTCATTGGTTAGGAATAGCTACTAATTTGATGATCTATTGCACATTATTTTTAGATTGAAGGTAAATAGGAGAAATATTTCCAGGTTACAAACTAAAAGATAAGTATGAAACTTCTAAAATTGAATTAAGATTTAAGTAAATAAAATAAAGATGCAGGGCCAGGGTCATGTGTTGTACCTGCATGATGTGGGAGATGGTGGACCTCATGGTGGCTTACAGTGACCACATCTGCAACAACTGTTGGTTTTCAGGGAAAAGTTTAAAATTCTAAAATTTAGAAGAACTTGCACCTTCCTTTATTTTCTCTGAATCTGATCTTTCTTTCCCACTCTTGCCCCTTCTCCATATGATTTAAGATTTGATCCATACCCTCTAATACATCAATCTCCATTTTAAGTCTTTCCTTAAATCTTATTTCTTAAAGAGATACCTTGGTTTGCTGTCCTGTTCACTTGGGGCACGGATGGCCTGTTTGCTCACTTCCATTATCAGCTTGCATAATCAGAAACTTTTGAGAGTAAAAGTTTGAGCTGAAGGAAATGGGGTAAGTCTAATTAACAACAGATGTTAGATATCCCAGTGCAGCAAATTCTGGCACATTATTTATTTTCCTACTTATAGGTAGCAGCTTGTCTAAGAAAAAATAAAAATCACACAACACCAGGTTATAGTCGAACTTGTTTAATTGGAAGCACACTAGCTTTTGGAGTGATGCTCCTTCATCAGGTGATCGAAGTCACTCCAAAAGCTGGTGTGCTTCCAATTAAACCTGTTGGACTATAACCTGGTGTTGTGTGATTTTTAACTTTGTACACCCCAGTCCAACACCAGCATCTCCAAATCATAAGAAAAAATACATTGCAAGGGAACCTAAAAATATTTCTTCTGAGAAAGTTAACCTTTCAACTTAATGACTGGACATTTTATTCTGTAAACAGGAAACAGTATGTACTAATAAATGAAAATACAAGTGTCTGCAAGTTGCAGCAACACTAATAATGCAGTTTATTTTCATTTTTGTTTGAATCATTAAAGAACCTCTCAAATTAGGAGATGAATTTGTTTTGATATTAAACTGAACCACTTTTGCAGGTGGGAGTGGAAATGCTGCAAAATCCTGCAAATATTTTCTAAATAAGTTACTTAATTTGCATTGTTTTGTTTTTCTGGCAATAAAGCCGGTCAAGGAATAAGGGGCTGAGTGGCATAGGAAGTTAACCTTTGTCCTTTCAGCTCTGAGACCTAGAGGCCTGGAAATTTGTACAAGCTCATGGATGAAAATCTCTTTTCTCTTTCGGCTGAAAGGATTCTGCTTGACTGTTGGCTTCTTGCCCGAGGAGGTAAAACAGCTCAAATTTTAATACAAGTTGAAATAAAATTACCAAGCTCATTTGAAGTCACCATGAAGGGTCAGTTTTAACACTCTGTGCAGCAACTAGTATTTTTTTTGGAGATCTGTTGCTGTCCAGATAGATCAGAGAGTTCTATACTGCAGATTGTTCAGTTTGCACTTGGGAGTATTTACTGCTAATATGATGCCCCATACCTCAGCAAAAATGCATTTATTTTTAATTTTTTCACAGAATCTGAGCACTGCTGACTAGGCCAGTGTTTGTTCCTCAAACCTAATATACTTTAGACATAAGCCACAAATTCACCTTCCCAAAAGAAGCAAACCAAATGAATAAAACAAGCTCATTACAAACTTTCATTATCAATCCAACCTTGATTGTACAGACAATGCTAGCTTGACATTTATGGTAATATTACTCAGCGAAACTGCTTCGTTCATCTAAAATTCTTTCCTATAAAAGGAGTCAATAATTGGATTATGGTTTTCCGCAGAGACCTAACAGATCAATGATATCTCAAAACAGAAATGTTTGAAGGACAGGAGTGAAAGAAGTTCACAACACAGAATGAGGCCAGTCTACTGGGCCTGGGCTGGCTGTTCAGCAAAACAGCCTAATACTAATTAAATTGCCCCACCCTCACCCTGTATCTTACACTACTTTAAATATATTTCTATGAGGATATATTATTGATTAAAAGTTTTCTTCCAAAACAGGAATCATTAAGTAGAGGAAAATATTTTGCATTGAAGCAAATTTCTAAATTATTTTCTATTCATTTCTGACATATTTGTTTGGCCTTCATTGCAAAGGCATGAAGTATAAACTGTTTCAGACATTGGTGAGATTATGGTGTGTGATGGTCTGATCACCTTACTTAGGGCAGAACATAATTGCCCATAATTTCTTGGGAAGCAATTCAATTCTTTGATTTCTAAGATGAAGGGATTATGTTATGCAGAAAAATTGAGCAGATTGGGCCTAGTCTAAACTCCAATGAGAACACAAGGTGATCACAATGAAACATATGGAATATGGAGTGGACTTGACAGGATAGATGCTGAGAGGGTATCTCTCCTACTTGGGAAATCTAGAACTAGGAGACACAGTAATAGTTATCTCCATTTAAGTTAGGGATGATATTGAAGTTCTTCTCTTAGAGGGCACTTAAGTCTCTCAAACTTTCTTCCCCACAGAATAATAGAGAATGCTTCACTCAGTGTACTCAAGACAGTGATGGGCAAAATTATTAACCAACAATGACTTCTGGGATATGGGAAAAGGAAAATAAAGTTAAGGCACAAGCAGGTCAGCCATGGTTTTACTAAATGATGGAATAGTCCTGAGGGGTTGAATGGCCTACTCCTGCACCTATTTGTGATGATTTATTCTGTACATTTACACATTACAAGCATTACCAGTGCTCACTTCACTTATTTTGGTTACAAATTGTGTCACAAAATATTTAGATGAAGTATTCCCTGCAGAGACTGATATTTCCTGGGTTAAGCTTTCCCAATTCAACTAGTAAAATTATTTGAAACAAAAACAGAAATTGCTGGAGAAACTCAGCAGGTCTGGCAGCATTTGTAGGAAGAAAGCTGAGTCCGGTGACTCTTCATCATTGCCATTTAGTTTTCTTTATAATGGGAGGTGTAGATCTATATCGATGAACTTTTCCATTAATCTCATTTTCAGAGGAGATCCCATGTCAGACAATGTGACCAGTACAAATGAATTCAGCTGCTCTAAACCATCAAACTCCAATGTGAGAAATTTATCTGAAATGAGCTGAAGGAAGGAGTGAAAGGAGAAAATGAATTTCATTCCAGTCCTTCATTTCTCCAAAAAGAACATATAAATGTGCCACAGCAATTAATTGTATAAAAGCAAAGAGATACCGCAAATTTGGTAAAAGTAGAAGGTACTTTAAATAAAAAAGGGATTGGTATAGATAAGGCAAACCATTTTGGTATATCTCAGCTACCACAAACTCATACCATTCAATCAATCTCTTCACAGCTTTTTCACAAACCTCTGTCTAGCAATTTCTGTTTCTGTTAACTTTTCTTTATTGCAACTTTCATCACATTAGGATAATGTAATGTTACACTTCAAAACACATATGATTTCACGTGTGTACAAATCAATGATAAAATCTAAAAAGAGACTAAATTAACTGAACTCTTCCTTTCGTCAGATTATCGAAATAATCACTACATTTTAAAATAATTTATTTTTGATTTGTAAAACCAATTGGTGTGTGCTGCCACTGCAACTGATCACTGAAATAATTAACAATTTACCTTTTCTTTGTCACTAGCTTCTCTGGCCACTGTGGAACCCTGAAATGAGGAAACAGAAGTTGGGTATGACATCACACATCGAGCACCAACAATGTATATTACAGAGTGCTTAACATAATAAAACATCTCAAGGTGCTTCACAGGAGCATTATCAAACAAAGCTTGACACCAAGTCATAAAAGGAAATATATTAGGATAGATGACCGAAAATTTGGTCAAAGACTTAAGTTTAAAGGAGCATCTTAAAATAGGAAAGAGAGAGAGAGATTTAGATGGTGAATTCTCGAACTTGGTGGATTGGAAGCTAAAAGTAAAGTCACCAGAGGTGCAGTAATTAAAACTGGGCTTGCTCAGGTGTCCAGAGCAAGCAGAGTACAGATATTAGTGGATTGTGCTCAATTAGAGGGGTTGAGAGGTTAATGTCGTGGCGGGATTTGAGAACAATGAGAAATATTCAACACTGAGGCACTGTTTAAGCAGCAGCCATTGCAAGTCAACAAGCACATGGATGATGAGCGAATAGAATTTAGTATGCATTAGGACATGAGCAGCAATGACGGCTTCAAATTTACACTGGAAAATAATCCAGGCAGCCAGATGGATGGTCTTTTAATTCACTTTTAGGTTGTGGGTATAGCCAGCATCTACTGCCCATCTCTGACTGCAATTGAATACATTTCAGAAGATAGTTAGGAGTCAATCACATTGCTGCAGGTCTGGAATCTCAGATAGAGCAGAATGAGGCAAGATGGCAAACTTCATTTCCTAACGAACACTGGGGAACAGATAAGGTTTTTATTACAATTTGAATGAATCATTATTGGTATTAGCTTATTATTCTGCATATATTTAATAATACATTTAAATATCCAGCTGTGCTGGAGGATTTGAACTCACCTCCTGAGCATTAATTTGGGTCTCTGGATTATTAATCCAGTTACAAAACCCTTATGCTACCATATACCTAAAACATCAGAATAGTCAAGTCTAAAGATAAGAACAGCATAGATGAGGACATCAACAGATAATGAGCTGGGCGAGGGCAGAGTCCTGTTAAAATATGGAAGTAGAAATTCGCTGAATTGGTGATGACATAACTGTGCAGTCAAAGGCTCATCTTGGCGTTAAATATGACCCCAGGATTGTAAACTGTCTGGTTCAGTTGCCAAGGAGAAGGATGAAATCAATGGCTAGAGAATGGAGTTTTTACAGGAAATGAAGAACAATAACTTGGGTTTTCCAAATGTTTAGTTGGAGACAAAATTTCTGTTTATCCAAAACATATGAAGAAAGAGGAGAAATAAGCAACTCAGTCCTTTGAATCTGCTGTCTATTCATAAGATTATGGCTGATCTGACTACTTCACATTCTCGTCTACCCTCAGTCATTTTCTTGCTCATCAAGAATCTATCATTAACCGCCTCAACCTGTCTATCCCCCTCCCCCACGCCAACCTCTCACCCTCACAACGTGCAGCTCTCCAATCCCTCTGCTCCAATCCCAACCTCACCATCAAGCCAGCAGATAAAGGGGGCGCAGTGGTAGTCTGGCGCACTGACCTCTACACTGCTGAAGCCAAACGCCAACTCGAGGATACCTCTTCCTACTGTCCCCTCGACCATGACCCCACCCCATCACCAAACCATCATCCCCCAGACCATACAGAACCTCATCACCTCAGAAGATCTCCCACCCACAGCTTCCAACCTCATAGTCCGGGAACCCCGCACTGCCCGGTTCTACCTCCTTCCACCCCTGTCACATTCACTGTTTCAGTTCCTGAATGCACTGTGGGTATGATGTGAATTCCCCTTGAGTCTCTGCAGATAATACTAACACATACCTATTTTCACGTTCTCTGGCAGGAACCAAGGATGGTAAATATTTCAGTTCTGTCAAATTATCAACTCTTTGCATGTTTAATCTTCAGAAACACTTAAGCTGAACACTCCTTGTCACTTCACTGAGGTCAGCCTGAAGGCGCAGGTCATACAGCCTTGGTTATAAAATCCTGAGTGACCCTCCCAGTGTAGTACTGAGGGAGTGCTGAATTGTTGGGTTTCCTCCCTTCCAGATGAGATAATGTCCTTTAGGGAAGGGAGCCTGCCATCCATACTCTGTCTGGTGAGAGTACTCTCCTGGTCCTGCACAATGTTACTGGATCACAATGACCTTTCAGGCTGTCCAGCAAACCAATCAGTCACAATGAAGCATTATCACTGACTTGGGTCTGAATGGTGATGGTCACTCAGTGCTTATGTGGTGATGGTCACTCACCCATGACTATAGGTGACATAAATATTTCAGCAAGGGTCTCGGCCAACACTTCCCCACCATCCCACAGAGTTCCAGGCCACATAATATCGGGACCTGGGGATTTATCCACCTTTATGTGTTTTAAGACATCCAGCATCTCTGTGATATCAACATTTTCCAGTCACCATCTATTTGCATACATTCTACATCTTCCACAGTAAACACTGATGCAAAATACTCATTTAATATCTCCCCCACCTCCTATGATTTCACACATAGGCTGCCTTGGTGATCTTTGAGGAACCCTATTCTGTCCCTAGTTACCCTTTTTATTGAATCTTTACATGTGACACCATCAGAAACACAAATACAGATACACTGAGTGGAACTGTTCATATTCCCTAAACACAGAGCCCAATATCTCGCTGCTCACTGGCTGGTTCCTGCTTAGTTCAAAATTAAGAAATGTGTCAATTCTCTCTGGTTGGTTCTGGTCACAGAATGCATTCCTCTGACTGTCTCTCGTCATCTTGCAGCACAAACTTACTCTAATCTCAAACTCTGTCACTGAGGAGGGACATGGCCACTCCATCAAACACCGCAGTGTTGATAGCAGTTCCCTGCCAAGGGATCTGAATTGGCACCAGTCTCTGATTCAGTGGGCAGCGATCACACCTCTGAGGGAGATCTTCATTGACTGAAGTTCCTTGAGAGCAATAAGATTGAGAGTGACCCTCCCAGAACAGTACTGAGGGAGTGCTGACTTGTCCTACCTACCTATCTTCTTTTCCACTTATCCACTCCACCCTCCTTCCTGACCTACCACCTTCATCCCTTCCCCCACTCACCCATTGTACTCTATGCTACTTTCTCCCCACCCCCACCCTCCTCTAGCTTATCTCTGCACGCTTCAGGCTCGCTGCCTTTATTCCTGATGAAGGGCTTTTGCCCGAAACGTCGATTTCGAAGCTCCTTGGATGCTGCCTGAACTGCTGTGCTCTTCCAGCACCACTGATCCAGAAGAAACTATCAACCTCTGCCTTGGAAACATTCAAAAGCCACTTCCATTGCATTTTGAAGAACAGATATTCAATTCTAGATGCTGTATTAGCATTGTGATCATTTAGAAAGGAGAGGACAAGAAGGGAGTTGGAAGTCAGCACTTTACACATAGAATTTGACATGATTTTGGATTTTAAAATGTAACTTCATGGGACATATGTATCTGTGACAAGGCCAACAAATATTTTCCAGTTTTGATTGCAGTTCATCATATGTAGGTAAACTTGCACTGCTATAAGGATTCTGACTCAGCCATAGTGAAGGAATGATGATATAGTTGCAAGGTACTGTCAGTGTGGAGGGGAACTTGCAGAAGATGGTTGTTTCAAATGTCTGCTCCTTTGTTCTTCTAGGATATAAAGGTCATAGCTTTCAAAGATGTTTTTGAAGGAGTTGGTATATTGTCGCAGTCTATTCTGTAGATAGTACATACTGTGTTCCAGTGGTGGAGTGAGTGATTGCTTAAGGTGGTGATGAGCTCCTGATCAAGCTGACTGCTTTGCTCTGAATGTTTAGGCTTCTAGAGTGTTGTTGGAGTTCCAAGCATCCAGGCAAGTAGACGGTATTCCAACACACTCCTGACTTGAGCCTTGCAGTTGGTGTACAGGCTTTTGGGGAGTTGTTGTGGGAAACAGTAGAAATATCAGGAGCCAAATTACTTGCAGTAGAATTTCCAGCCTCTGTTCTGCATTTGAGCCACAATATTTACATGCTGGTCCAGTTAAAGGTGTCCTCAGATATTGATATTGATTCACTATCGATGGTAGTGCACATCAAGGTGAGCTGGTTAGTTTTTTTTGTTTGGAGTGGTTATTTCCAGGCATTTATGCACATTAAAATCAATTGCAATTTATTAGCCCAAGCCTGAATGCTATCTGGGTTTTGCTGCAAGCACAAGGATTGTTTCATAATTGAAGAGCTGTCAATGGTACTGAACATTGTGTAATCATGAGCAAACATTCCCACTTTGGACTTTATGTTGGGAGGAAGGCCATTCATGAAGCAGCTGAAAATAGTTAGGCCTAAGATGTCATGTCCACCTAGTGAGCTGACTGGCCTCCAAAAACCGCAACCTTTTTTTTAAACTGGTTATAATTTAAGCCATAGAGGTATTTTCCCACTGATTCCTATTGATTTCAGATTTTTTAAAAGACTTCTTGATGCTATACTTGGTTAAATGCTACCTTGATGTCAGGGTCAGTGATTCTCTGCTCACCTCCGAAATTCAGCTCTTTTACTCATTTTGACCAAGGCTGTAACAACGGTATGCACCAAATGACCCTGGCTGAAGCCAAAACAACCATCAGCAAACAGGGTATTTGGTTTCTGGGCCATATCATCGTACTATCAATGTCAGCTTATTTCACTCAGCTGATGACAAAATAAACAGAGTGCAGTCTCTGATTGGCTTGGTTTGTCCTGTGTTTTGGGCACATGAAGGCAATTTTCCCCTCTTTTTAGTAGCTCTTATTACAATAGTTATATTTTTAAAGGGGCAAGTATGCAGATGAAAAATGTGACAGGGCAATGAATGGTGAGGAGTACAAGAGGTTATTGTATGGGACCGTGAAGAGAAGACACTCCTGGCAATGACTTTATGAAAAAGAATGGGTGCAGTTGAGAGTAGTCCTTCCCTGCTAGAGGATTGTGGAGGTAGTTGGTATGCTCTACTCTTTCAAAAACTGCAGACAGATCAAGCAGCACAAGGAGGGACAGTTACCTTCATCACAACTATATCAAAAACACAGATGGTGTCCTATACCAGATGATTCAGTCCTTTGGTAGTGTAGATAACTCATTAGAAGGATTCAACTTTGAGTTCTTGGAAAGAATGGCATGTACTTGGCTGCACACAAATCCTCACAAGGACTTCAGAAAAGAAAGGAAGGTTAGAGATGACATGGTAGTTTGGAAGTAAAGAGGGATCAAAAGTTTAGTTTTTTTGATGAAAGGTATGATGATAGAAATAATACTGTGGATGAAATTAACACATCTAGCCTGCGCATTCTCAATCCATGCAAATATATTTCACACAAGTTTATGCATTCTAATTTTATTTCTTAACACCTTGGTGGGGTCCTTCTGAAAATCCCAATCATAGGTGCTCCATTACTGGTGTCTTCAGTTGACTCCCTCTCTAGACAACACTACCGCTCTATCTCACTTTCCTCCTTCAAGACACCTCTAAATCTAGGTCTTTTTGCAAGCTTTAGGTCGTGTGATCTAATGGCTCCTTTAAGACTCAGTGCATAATTTGTTTTATAATACTCCTGTGAAATGCTTTGGAACATTTCATTACGTTAAAATTGCTATATAAAAATATGTTGCTGTTGTTTTCAAAATTATGTTAAAACTTTGAGATGATGAATATGGAAAGTTTTGAGGAACTATAACAAGGGGACGTAGACTGAGGATCACCACAAGAATGAAGGAGCTTCCTCACCTTTAGATGAGGAAACATTCAATTAATGATTCCAAAGCATTTCCAACACCAATCTACTAGGAAGTATCTTTCATACGCTCATAACTCTGTGTCCTGCTTAGTCGAAAAGGCATGGCAGAAAAGGCACTAAGGAACAGGTAGGGAACTTTCAATGCACAAATTCATTCTTGGGATAGAGATGGCACCAGCTGCCTGAAAAGTTGCTGATCGACCTTCCTGAATTACTTAAGAACTAGGAGCACAAGTAGGCATTTCCCCCCCTTGAGCCACCTCCACTATTAGATACGATCATGGCTGGTCACATTTTGGCCTCAACTCTACTTTCCTGCCCACTCTCTATAACCCTTCAACTAATTAAAAATACTATTTAAAAATCTATCGCCTCCTTAAATTTACTTAATGTCCCAGCATCTAATGCACACAGGAGTAGTGAATTCCACAGATTTGTGACACTTTGAGCAAATTAATTTCTTCTCATCTTTGTTTAAATTTGCTACCCCTTATCCTAAAACTGTAAATATATGTTGCAGCACCCCTTCTGGGGATGGTGGTCGTACAGTGACACTGGGTCATAAATTCCAGGATATTGCCCCAGCAACAAAGGAATGGTGATTTAGGTCCAAGTCAAGATGGTGTGATATGAAAGGGAACTTGAATATTATTCTCCCAACACTTTGCTGCTCTTGGTTGATACAGTGGTGGAAATGTCATTGAAATAATGAATCCTGCATATTACACACCAAATATACAGACCACAATCCATGTACCAATTTTGCTAAGTAACTGATTGCAACACCGTAGCTTCCTCTCCCTAAGACATTGGAGAACTTAGAGTGTTGTTACCGCTACACTGATCCACTTGAGTGACATATATTCCATTATAATCCTGTCTTGAGCTTTGCAGCTGGTAAAACAACTCTGAGAGAATCCAAATGCAAGTCAGTAATAGCAAAAGATTAAACTTCAGTTTTGTACTTGTAATGCTCGCTTGGCCTGTCCATTTAAGCTTCTGGTCAATGGTAACATCTCAGATATTGATGATGGGGAGCATCTTGTTCGAAATGATCATTGCATTCGAATTCCTCTGGCATGAATTTCACCTAACATGTGTCTGTCAAAGTTTGGTTGCCTCCCGGATCTTGCTGCAGACTGGCTCAAGTTGTTTCATTGTCAGAAGATGTGTGAAAGATGATGACCACTGGATTGGTAGCAAACAGTCCCATTTCTGACTGTGACTGATGAAAAAATTTCCGACACATAACTGTAGTGATATCTTGCGATATGATGATTTGTCCTTGGGACCACCACTAGTTTCCTTGGATCAGACATGATTCCAGCTACTGACATATTTTTTCATTAACTTTAAATTCTTGGCTAATAGGATTTATACTAAATTATAAGCTGTTGGCAAGAAAATATTACTTTAAACCATCCAATAAAATTGACAAGAGTAATCTTTAAACAAAATTCTCTCATTTTGAAGAACTTTGACCTACTGTATGTCCTTGTAATGAATACAGAACATTCAGAACAGTGTGTTTATGATATTATTAAAAAGAATAGTTGTGTTATCCATGCCCGCTTACCACAAAATAGCTGCAGCAGTGTAACTCTGTGCACTTGTGAAGCATCCAGAACAGTCACAACTGCCAGTCTCGCTTGGTGTATTCTACATTGATTGGTTGAGATTCATGTCACAGTACATTTTCCTGAGAATCCACTCCAAAAATGCAATGATCCAATGATTGCCCAAACTAAAAATATTTTCACTCATTGTTGAATTGTGGAAGATTTTATTTAAAATGCAAAAGTCATTCAATAATTTATGGAAAATATTGCAACTTGCTTTTAAATTTTGTTTAAAAAAATCCATGTATATTGTACAGAATCTGTGTGTAGTTAATAGGAGTTATAGCACAGAAAATTGAATATCTTTTTACTTAATTGTTGTAAAGGGAAAGTATTTCAAATATAAAAGGTAATAAAAATAAAATTACTGTATTACACACTGTCTCTTGCACACAAAACTCAAGATTGCCTTTAATTTCTCTTGTATTGTGCAGGAATGGTAGATAATTTGCATCCCACTATTGAAAAATACTTGAATAGGATTATTTCTCTCTTTGGTAGAAACAGCTGCACCACATGGGCCAGCTATAGATCAGTTTAAAATCTGTTTATGTTGAAACTTTGCCACTTTTAAATTACACTAAAATGAGCAGAAATTCACTGCCAGATCGCAATCTGGCTCCAGAGGAAAAACGGAGAAAATTTGGGAGGAGACAGTTTCATTTTGTTTGAGTTTAACACCATGTGGATTGTAGCTTCAGTGCAGTGCCAACCCTAGTTGACAGTGTGGTCTGGAAACCCTGAGAAACGACTCAGAACATGAGCTCCGGTGACATCTGCTCTTTATATATATGTAAGCATATATAGACAGGATTCGCTCATCAGGTGAATGGGGGCTTAAGTCAGTACAAATAGTTTACGACATTACTTTTTTTTCTTTATTCATTCATGGGATGAGGGCGTCGCTGGCTAGGCCAGCATTTATTGCCCATCCCTAATTGCATAGATGGCAGTTAAGAGTCAACCACAGTGCTGAGGATGTGGAGTTACTTGTAGGTCAGACCAGAGAGTGGTGGGCCTGTGGAAATCATTGCCACGGAGTGCAGTGGAGGCCGGGACGTCAAATGTCTTCAAGGCAGAGATTGATAAATTCTCGATCTCTCAAGGAATTAAGGGTTACGGGGAGAGTGCGGGTAAGTAGAGTTGAAATGCCCATCAGCCATGATTAAATGGCAGAGTGGATTGGATGGGCCGAATGGCCTTACTTCCACTCCTATATCTTATGGTCTTACACCAGGTAAGGATGGCAGTTTCCTTCCCTGAAGGACATTAATGAACCAGATGGGTTGAAGTTCATCCTAATGCATCTAATAATGGATTGCTGCAGTATAAATGCAGCATCAGTTGGCTATTCTGATTGTTGTAATGAAAAGTGGAAGTGCTTTTACAGTGCGATTAGAAACAGGTAGCATATGCACATGATTAGAAATGAGGGTGGTGAGGGAAGATCTACAGTAGTTGGAACATGCAATTAATGCTGTATCTAGTAGCTAACAAGTTAGAATTGCAAGAAGCATACTAATTACTAATGCAACAGAATTAATGGCTGAGTGCTTGTTAATGAAATACAAAGTAAAACTGTAAACAAATGAAACAGGGAAATAAATAAATGAAGAAAAAATGTTGGATATAAATTAATGAAAAAAGGGAGTAGTTGGGAATGTAAAACCACAGTTTGGAGAATATGTTAAGGTTGGGTATAAAAGACAGAAAAACAACAGAATATCAAAAGGTGTGATTACTGGCACGTCTAGGAAATAGTACTTCTAAGGAATGTGTTCAGAGGTGTTTTATAATTTGTTCCTGGGAAATTTGATTTTATGAAATTGTAGCCTACAGAGATGCTCCTACGTCCAACAGACAGTGTCCAATACAAACCTTTATTTAAAAATAATAAAAATTAGAAACAAAAGCCTAAATAAATAGTAAAATTCAACACAGAACAATTATTGTCAATATTTATGAAACTTACCAATGGCAGAAAATTATAAAAGCCAAATTTGGAACCTGGTTCTCATTACCTTTAGATCATACTTCCTGTAAACAGGGAGTCGATGGCCAAAGACATTCCTTGTGACAATCATGTAGGTCTCAACACCATCCACTGTCAATCGATACATTCCTAGGAACTGCGGAATGAGGGTGTTTCCATGACATTCCACAATATACTACATGCAGCACAAAAGACAAAGGACAAAAAAAAGTTAATTCCACAACATGAAACTTAGATTAAGATATTCATAAAAGTGCAACAAAGAAGTAGAGGAAAAACTGAATGGATAATTTAGATTTATTTAGTCAATGAAAAAGAAATAAAGAAAATCCAAAGATTTCTTGTATTACTTCAGTAACCTCTATCTGCTTATAGGTTGTTAATTGTATAAATTAAATATTTAACATATAGAGATGGCATGCATTGACTGGATGTTTGCTCGAACACATGCCTGAACGCACATGTGTACAATGACAGTGTCCTTACTTCTGACCCAGGCCTTGGTTCAAATCCTACCTGCTCCAGAGGTGTGTAATAACATATTTGAACCGTATGATTATAGAAAATACCTTCCAGTGGATCCTGGAAGGGACCTGCATTTCTAACAATGACAGTGCAGAATATCTGGAAAAACTTGAACACCTACCTGAATGGGGCCTGTACAGATTTGCCCAAATCTCGATGAAATTGTAGTGTAGACACAGAGTCATAGTGATGTACAGCACAGAAACAACCCTTTGGTTCAACTCATCCATGCCATCCAGATATCCCAACCTCATGTAGTTCCCCCCTCCAACACCCAGCCCATATCCATCCAAACCCTTCCTATTCATATACCCATCCAGATGGTGCAATTGTACCAGCCTCCACCACTTCCTCTGGCAGCTCATTCCATACACATACCACCCTCTACATGAAAAGGTTGTCCCTTAGGTCTCTTTTATCTCTTTCGCCGCTCACCCTAAACCTATGCCCTCTAGTTCTGGACACCCCCACCCCAGGGAAAAGACTTTGTCTATTTATCCTAACCATGCCCCTCATGATTTTATAAACCTCTATAACATCCCCCCTCAGTCTCCGATGCTCCAGGGAAAACATCCCCAACCTAATAAGCCTCTCCCTATAGCTCAAATCTTCCAACCTTGGCAACACCCTTGTAAATCTTTTCTGAACCCATGCATGTTTCACAACGTCCTTCTGATAGGAAGGAGACCAGAATTGCACGCAATATTCCAAAAGTGGCCTAACCAATGTCCTGTACAGCCGCAACATGACATCCCAACTCCTGTACTCAATACTCTGACCAATAAAGGAAAGCATACCAAACGCTTCTTTCACTATCCTGTCTACCTGTGACTCCACTTTCAAAGAACTATCAACCTGCCCTCCAAGGTCTCTTTGTTCAGCAACACTCCCTAGGACCTTACCATTAAGTGTATAAGTCCTACTAAGATTTGCTTTCCCAAAATGCAGCACCTTGCATTTATCTAAATTTAACCTCATCTGCCACTTCTCAGCCCATTGGCCTACCTGATCAAGATCCCATTATAATCTGAGGTAACCTACTTCGCCGTCCACTGCACCTCCAATTTTGGTGTCATCTGCAAACTTACTAACTATACCTCTTATGCTTACATCCAAATCATTTATATAAAATGAAAGAAGTAGTGGACCCAGCACCAATCCTTGTGGCACTCCACTGGTCACAGGGCTCCAATCTGAAAAACAACCCTCCACCACCACCCTCTGTTTCCTACCTTTGAGCCAGTTCTGTATCCAAATGGCTAGTTCTCCCTGTATTCCATGAGATCCAACCTTGCTCACCAGTCTCTCATGGGGAACCTTGCCGAACGCCTAACTGAAGTCCATATAGATCACATCTGCAGCTCTGCCCTCATCAATTCTCTTTGTTATTTCTTCATAAAACTCAGTCAAATTTGTGAGACATGATAACCCACGCACAAAGCCATGTTGACTATCCCGAATCAGTCCTTGCCTTTCCAAATACATGGACATTCTGTCCCTCAGGATTCCCTCCAACAACTTGCCCACCACTGACATCAGGCTCACTGGTCTATAGTTTCTTGGCTTGTCCTTATCACCCTTCTTAAACAATAGTGCCATGTTAGCCAAACCTCCAGTCTTCTGGCAGCTCACCTGTGACTATCGATGATACAAATATCTCAGTGAGAGGCCCAGCAATCACTTCTCTAGCTTCCCACAGAGTTCTAGGGTACACCTGATCAGGTCCTGGGGATTTATCCAGTTTTATGTGTTTCAAGACATCCAGCACTTCCTCCTCCATAATCTGGACATTTTCAAGATGTCACCATCTATTTCCCTACATTCTATATCTTCCAAATCCTTTTCCACAGTAAATACTGATGCAAAATATTAATTTAGTATCTCCCACCATCTCCTGTGGCTCCACACAAAGGCCGCTTTGCTGATCTTTGAGAGGCCCTATTTTCTCCCTAGTTATCCTTTTGTCCTTAATGTATTTGTAAAAACCCTTTGGATTCTCCTTACTTCTATTTGCCAAAGCCTACTCATGTCCACTTTTTGCCCTCCTGATTTCCCTCTTCGGTATACTCCTACTGGCTTTATACTCTTCTAAGGATTCACTCGATCTGTCCTGTCTATACCTGACATATGCTTCCTTCTATTTCTGAATCAAACCCTCAATTTCTTTCGTCATCCAGCATTCCCTATACCTGCCAGCCTCTCGTTATCTCATTTCTGAAGGCTTCCCATTTTCCAACCGTCCCTTTACCTGCGAACATCTGCCCCTAGTCAGCTTTTGAAAGTTCTTGCCTAATACCGTCAAAATTAGCCTTCCTCCAATTTAGAACTTCAACATTTAGATCTGGTCTATCCTTTTCCATCTCAATTTTAACACGAATAGAATTATGGTCGCCGGCCCCAAAGTACTCCTCCACTGATACCTCAGTCACCTGCCCTGCCTTATTTCCCAAGAGTAAGTTCAAGTTTTGCACCTTCTCTAGTAGGTACATCCACATACTGAATCAGAGAATTTTCTTGTACACACTTAATAAATTCCTGACCATCTAAACCCTTAACACTGTGGCAGTCCCAGTCGATGTTTGGAAAGTTAAAATCCCCTACCATAACCACCCTATTTTTCTTACAGATAACTGAGATCTCCTTACAAATTTGCTTCTCAATTTCCCTCTGACTATTAGGGGGGTCAATAATACAATCCCAATAAGGTGATCATCCCTTTCTTAATTCTCAGTTCCACCCAAATAACGTCCATGGATGTATTTCTGGGAATATTCTCCCTCAGTACAGCTGTAATGCTATCCTTTATCAAAAACACAACTCTGCCTCCTCTCTTGCCTCCCTTTCTATCCTTCCTGTACGTTTGCATCCTGCAACATTAAGCTGCCAGTCCTGCCCATCCCTGAGCCATGTTTCTGTAATTGCTATGATATCCCCCGTCCCATGGTTCCTAACCATGCCCTGAGTTCAGCTACCTTCCCTGTTCGAATTATGGTCGCCGGCCCCAAAGTACTCCTCCACTGACACCTCAGTCACCTGCCCTGCCTTATTTCCCAAGAGTACGTTCAAGTTTTGCACCTTCTCTAGTAGGTACATCCACATACTGAATCAGAGAATTTTCTTGTACACACTTAATAAATTCCTGACCATCTAAACCCTTAACACTGTGGCAGTCTCAGTTGATGTTTGGAAAGTTAAAATCCCCTATCATAACCACCCTATTTTTCTTACAGATAACTGAGATCTCCTTACAAATTTGCTTCTCAATTTCCCTCTGACTATTAGGGGGGTCAATAATACAATCCCAATAAGGTGATCATCCCTTTCTTAATTCTCAGTTCCACCCAAATAACGTCCCTGGATGTATATCTGGGAATATCCTCCCTCAGTACAGCTTAATGCTATCCCTTATCAAAAACACAACTCCGCCTCCTCTCTTGCCTCCCTTTCTATCCTTCCTGTACGTTTGCATCCTGCAACATTAAGCTGCCAGTCCTGCCCATCCCTGAGCCATGTTTCTGTAATTGCTATGATATCCCCCGTCCCATGGTTCCTAACCATGCCCTGAGTTCAGCTACCTTCCCTGTTCGGCCTGAATGTTTGTACCTCTGGGTCAGAAGGTCCAGGTTCAAATCCCATCTGCTTCAGTGGTGTGTTATAACATACCTGAATAAATTGCTTTTTGGGGAATGGCCATGCAGCGATTGTGTTATTGGACAAGCAATCCAGAGGACCAGACTAATGCTCTAAGAGCATAGGTCCCACCATGGCAACTGTTATAATTTAAATTCAACTAATAAAATCTGGAATTGAAAACTGGTTTCATTAATAGTGGCTTTTTTCTTAAGTTAAAAGAAGGGCTCTTATGGTGCAGTGGTGGTGTCCCTACCTCTAAACCACAAGGTCCATGTTCAAGCTGTACCTGAATTGGAAGCATGTCACAATATGTCTGAACAGATTTATTTCAAAAGAAAGAATATAAAGAGACACTTACCACAATGACATGTTAAATTTAAATTTGAAAATTTTCAGTTGAACATTTGATTTTGTTATAATGCACCCGAAGGGAGCTATCACCTTTTCCTTTTTTGTAAAATGGCACGTGAATGTCTTCAGCTAGGCCAGCATTTATTGTCCATTCCTGATTGTCCAGACAGCAGTTTAGAGTCAACCATATTGCCGTGGATCTGGAGTCACATGTAGGTCAGACCAAGTAAAACATGCTAGATTTCCTTCACTAAAGGAGATTAGTGAACCAGATGGGTTTTTACATGGTCGCCATTATACTAATTTGTCATTCCAGATTTTTATTGAATTCAAGTTTTACCAACTGCCATGGTGGGATTCAAACTCATGTCTTAGGTTCTGGATTATCAATTCAGTGACATCATCAATCCACCACACATCCCCACTGGTTCACTTTCAAAACCGTTAATGACACTGGAGCAGGAGCACTATTAGGACCTGTATACTTGCAATGTTTCACTTTGTGAAGAAATTTAAAAATGAATAAAGACTGGCTTCTATGTTTCTAGTTCATCAGTTGGCTGGCAAGAGTTTAATGTGGGCATCTATACACTTGGTTGACATTATGGATAACTATAGCTATTTAGAAAACTGCAATTGATTAAAACTTATAAAGGTGTTAAATAATGGCCAAACCAGTTAGCATGGTATTCTTTCATCCTTGGAATTACAATTGAATCCAATGATATCTGATGTGATTAAATCGTCTCTGTCTGCTGGAAGGCTTCTCTAATAAGAACTGAGGTCTTTATAGAAATAGCCACACAGCATTAGATTGCTCTGAATCTTGATGAGAGATACCTTGCGTTTGAAATGGACAAATTTAGACTGGAGCAGGGAGATTACTTTTGTAAAAAGTGCATCACAATATACTTTTAAAGATCTTTGTGACTAACTGTGCCATATCTGACCTTGGAGAGCTGATATGAATATGAAATTCTTTCCTTGTGCAGTATAAAAAATCTTTTTCCTAGTCCTAGTCAAACGGCATCTTGATTTTAAAAAAGTCTCACTCCAGTTTGTACATCCTCCATTCCTTCCCCAACTCTTTCTTTAGTTTCACAATCTTTTGAGATAAAGGAGCTCCTTTAAGGCTGGCTTCTTCTCCATTCCTAGTTATAATTGCTCTACTGATGGTGGCTGTGGTAGTGTCCCTATCTCTAGGCCACAAGGTCCATGTTCAAGTTCTACCTTAGAAGCATGTCACAATGTGTCAGTTACCAAGGCCCCAAGCTCTGAAAATTCTTCTGTAAACTTCTGTCTTTTTGCCTTGCTTTTCTCCAAGATATATTTTTACATCTAGCTCTTCTGTGAAACTTTTGGTCATTTGATTTAATATCTCCTTACATGGCTCAGAGTCATACTTTTCTTTAGAATTGCCTTGTGAAGTGCCCTGAGATCTTTCATTGTGTGAAATATAAGCTACCATTGTTAAGGTTGATTTCAGTCATTTGTGGAAAAGATATACAGAGGCACAGCAGAGTCTACAGCTTCCTGCTCACTTTAATTTTAAACATATTTTCACATCTATGAATAGTGGATAACTTTCTAGTTAGACTTATTCAAAGTGCTGACTGAAGACTGGAATGAAAGATATCATTTCTGCAGTAGTGAACATGACTATTTTTTATAGTGCAAGGAAGGAGGTCTGCGTAACCAGTTTAAACCAAAAAAAGTGTTCACTGTTTCAAAAATTATTAGATTCTAAGCATTACCTGATGGTATTTCTTCAAAATGTTATGCATTTCAGCCACATCTTCACTGGATATAGTTTTCACCACATATCTTCTGTCATATGTGGTGTGAAAACGAGCTCCACTTCGACCTTGTGAGTCATTTGAAAAGGGAGCACTGCGTGTCACTGAATTCTGAAAGGAAAAGAAACAGTTGACAGATCTCAGGGTTTGATAATGAATTGAATGCTGTGCGCCTTTTGGGATAATGTACTCGTGTACTGATGAGCTCGTATCAGTGAGTTCCCAGTCAACTGAAAGTGGCTGTGGCAAAGCTTGAGGAGCAAACTATTTACATCTTCGGTTAGGAATTGTTAAGGAATGGAATCTTGGAAAAAAGCTTTAAGAATGGAGAAGCGAATAGTAAAATATCACATCGGTACAACCGTACCAAAGAGAGGTAGCTGAGCTTCAAGTATTTATTTCTGTGCTTGATTTGATAATATAATCCAATCCTGTGAGGGACTGCTGCATTACTGATGGTACTGTTTGGAGAAAGAATTATTTTAAATCTAAGGCCCTTTGTATCTACTCTAGTGTTTCAGGTTAGTGTGAAACATCCTGTAGTATAATTTGAAGAACAGGTAGCTCATTAAGAAAATATTCATTTTTTAATCAACTTGTTCAGGTATATTATTACCCACCTCTGAAGCAAGAGGAACTTGAATCTGTGCCTCCTAGTACAATGATACAATGCCAAACGCTAACTAATAATAACAAAAAAAATCAGCAAAAGCAATCTATGAATGAAGCGTTTGACATTGTAACAGGTTAAAGCAAGTAGCAAATATTGTTATGTATCCATACTGCAGTCATCTTTCACACATCAAGATGCCCGAAACACCATTGACTGTTTTTAATGAATATTTTCTTAATGAGCTCCCTGTTCTTCAAATTATACCACAGGATGTTTAACACTAACCTGAAACACTAGAGTAGATATAAAGGGCTTTAGATTTAAAATAATTCTTTCTCCAAACAATACCATCAGTAATGCAGCAGTCCCTCACAGGATTGGATGTGGACCCCAAGATCCCTCTGTTCCTCCACACTGCCAAGAATCCTGCCTTTAAACCGGTATTCTGCATTTAAATTCGGCCTTCCGAAGTGAATCATTTCACACTTTTCCAGGTTGAACGCCATCTACCACTTCTCAGCACAGTTCTGCATCCTGTCAATGTCCCGTTGCAACCTACAACAGCCCTCCATACATCCACAACTCCACCAACCTTTCTGTCATTGGCAAACTTAGTAATCTACTCTTCCACTTCCTCAGCCAAGTCATTTATAAAAATCACAAAGAGCAGACATTCCAGGACAGATATCTATAGAACACTACTGGTCACCGAACTCCAGACTAAATACTTTCCGTCTACCACCACCCTCTGTCTTCTATGGGCCAGCTGTCTGTATCCAGACAGCCAAATTTCCCTGTGTTCCATGCTTCTTTACTTTTTGAATGCACCTACCATGGGGAACCTTATCAAACACCTTGCTAAAATCCATATACACCACATACACTGCTGTATCTTCATCAATGTGTTTTGTCACATACTCAATTCAGTAAGACTTATGAGGCATGACCTGCCCCTCACAAAGCCATGTTGACTATCTCTATTCAAACTATGCATTTCCAAATAATCATAAATCCTGTCTCTCAGGATCCTCTCCAGTAGTTTGCCCACCACCGATGTAAGATTGACTGGTTTGAAATTCCCAGGATTATCCAAATTCCCTTTCTTGAATAAGGGAATAGCATTTGCCACCCTCCAATCATCTGGTACTACTCCAGTGGACAGTGAGGGTGCAAAGATCATCCCCAAAGGCGCAGCAATCTCTCCCCTCATTTCCTGTAGTAACCTTGGTTATATCCTATCTGGCCCAGGGGACTTATCTATCCTTATACTTTTCAAAGTTTCCAGCACATCCTCCTTCTTAAATCAACCTGTTCGAGCATTTCAGCCTGTTTCATGTTGTCCTCACAAATGACAAGGTCCTTCTCATTAGTGAATACTGTAGCAAAGTATTCATTATGGACCTCCCCTACCACCTCCGATTCCAGGCATAAGTTGCTTCCATTATCACTGATCAGCTCTACCCTCACTCTGGCCATTCTCTTGTTTCTCACGTAAGTGTAGAACACCTTGAGATTTTCCTTAATCTTACCCCCCAATGCTTTTTCATGCCCCCTTCTAGCTTTACTAAGACCATTCTTCAATTCCTTCCTGGCTACCTTGTAACCCTCTTGAGCCCTGTCTGATCCTTGCTTCCTTAACTTTAAGTAAGCTTCTTTTTCCTTTTTGGTTAGATGTTCCATGTCTCTTGTCATCCAAGGTTCCTTCACTCTGCCCTACCTTTCTTGCCTCAGCGGGAGAAACCTATCCAGCACTTGCAAGTGCTCCCTAAACAACCTCCACATTTCTGCCGTGCATTTCCCTGAAAACACCTGTTACCAATTTATACTCCACAGTTCCTATCTAATAGCATTGTAATTCCTCCTCCCCCAATTAAGTACTTTCTCATACTGTCTGCACCTATCCCTCTCTACAAGTATAGTAAAATGTCAAGGAGTTGTGATCACTATCTCTGAAATACTGTCCTACCGAGAGATTTGACACCTGACCTGGCTCGTGGCAAGCACCAAAGCCAATATGGCTTCCCCTCTAGCTGGCCTATCTACATATTGAGTCTGGACGGATCTGATAAAATCTACACCATCCAAACTATTTACACTAAGGAGGTTCCAATCAATATTAAGGAAGCTAAATCACCCACGACAACAACCCTGTTACTTCTGCACTTTTCCAAAATCTGCCTCCTGATCTGCTCCTCCATGACTCTGTTGCTATTGGGGGATCTATAGAAAATGTCCAATAAAGTGACTGCTCCTTTCCTGTTTCTGACTTCCACCTATACTGACTCTGCAGATAAACCCTCCTCAACAATCTCCCTTTCAGCAGCTGTGATACTATCCCTGATTAGCAATGCCACTCTCTCACCTCTTTTATCTCCCTCCCTATTCATTTTGAATGGCACAGTGGCTCAGTGGTTAGCACTGCTGCCTCACAGCGCCAGGGACCCGGGTTCAATTCCTGCCTCGGGTAACTGTCTATGTAGAGTTTGCACATTTCCCCATGTCTGCGTGGGTTTCCTCTGGGTGCTCCGGTTTCCTCCCACAGTCCAAAGATGTGCAGGTTAGGTGAATTGGCCATGCTAAATTGCCAATAGTTTTAGGTGCATTAGTTAGGGGTAAATATAGGGTAGGGGTGTGGGTGGGTTACTCTTCGAAAGGTCGGTGTGGACTTGTTGGGCCGAAGGGGCTGTTTCCATAGTGTAGGGAATCTAATCTAATCTAATCTAACCACCAGAACATTCAACAACCATTCTTGCCCCAATGATATCCAAGTCTCTGTAATGGCCACAACATCATAGCTCCAAGTGCTGATCCATGCTTTAAGTTCATCACCCTTATTCCTGACACTACTTGCATTAAAATAGACACAATTCAACCCCTCACACTGACTGCACCTTTTCCCTATCAACTGTCTATCCTTCCTCACAGACTCTCTGCACGTTGTATCTGCCTGTTCACTAGCTACCCCATCCTTTGATCCATAGTTCGAGTTCCCACCCCCTCCGCCAAACTAGTTTAAACTCACCTAAAGAGGTCGAGCAAACCTCCCGCCCAGTTAAGAATCAACCATATTGCTGTGGGTCAGGAGTCCCTTGTAGACCAGACACAGGTAAGGATGGGTTTCCTTCCCTACTGGACAGTAGTGAGCCAGATGGGTTTTCCCAACAATTGACAATGGATTCATGGTCATCACTAGATCCTTAATTCCAGATATTTTTATTGAATTTAAATTCCACCATCTGCTGTGGTGGGATTCAAATCTGGGTCCCCAGAATGTTATCTGGGCCTCTGGATTAACAGTCAAGTGATAATGCCACTAGGCCATCGCTTCTCCTAAGACTGGTGAGGAATGGTCACCAGACGCGAGATGTTAACTTTGCTTTCTCTCCACAGTTGCTGCCAGGCCTGCCGAGCTTTTCCAGCAACTTCTGTTTTTGATTCTGATTTACGGCATCTGCAGTTCTTTCAGTTTTTAATGTCTGCAATACTTTGAACAAATAGGGATACCTATTTGGACAAGTAGAGGTTGCAAAGCATCATAATTTGGTAATAGTGTATGGGAATTACAAAGCAAAGATGACTGATCAGGGGAACCCAAAGACACAGTGGAAGTGAAAAAAAAAAAGCAATTGGTTAACATGTAAAATAGTAACAAAACTAACATTAAATTAAATTCAGTACTGGGCCTTCCCAGGAATCAAGCTAATTATGGACCAAGCTGAAGAGAATTTCTTTTCACTCAGAGGGTGGTGAACCAGTGGAATTCTGCGCTACAGAATGCTGTAAAGGTGAGATCACAGCAAATTTAAGAAAAAAATAGATTTCTAGAGGCTAAGTGCATCGTGGGGAGAAAGCAAGAGAAGAACACTGTGAAAGAAGATCAGTCACGACCATACTGAATAGCAGAGGGGATGAAGAGGCTGAATGGCCCACTCCTGCTCTTATTTTCCACGTTTCTTAGGGTGAATCTATTCTCACTGGAACCAAGAGGAATAAAAGCTAGTAGCAGTGAAAAGTAAGATTTAAGGGAACCTGACAAGGTTAATACTGAAAAGTCTTTCCCCTTGTAGGGGAAATCTAGAAGCAGATTGATGTTTCAGCATAAGCTGTGTCGCATTTAATTAATTTGCTCAGAATCTTGTTAATCTTTGGAATCTTCTATTAAGGGGAATTGTAGAGGCTGACTCTTAGAACATATTCAACATTTTTAATCTGCAAGGCAGTCGCTGGTTCTGGAAGTGGAGGCCTTGATCAGATCAATGATAAGCTTGGCAAATATTAAAGCAGTCTTGAAGGGACAAATGGCCCTTATTCCTAGTTCTTATGTTCTCTGTTATGCAGTTGGTAACAATTTTGCAAAGTAAGCATTAGAAAAAATGCCCATTTGTCCTAGATGACAGTACCCGATGTCTCTGTTTGGAGTTTATGAACACGTATTCAAGTCAAATGGCTCCCAAGCCAGTCACACAAAGGAAGTCAATTTGCTCAATCTTAATTTGGTCATCCTGAGACATGAAAAGTCACCTTAAAAATATTTCTCAAAATATTTCCAGGATTTTTTTGTTCCTCTACTTGGAAGCTTATCACGCGTTGCTTACTGTATTGGTGAGGAATTTACTTCTAGCAATACTGAGGGAATGTAAACATAAGATATTGAACCAAAGCTGCAAGATATTAAAAATTGTTAGGGAACTATTCTGGCTAACATTTCCATCAGATGACATACACAAACGTGCAATTAATTTTATTGCTGTTTGCTGTAATTCTCTGCATACAAAAGGATTGCTTTCTGTGTCTAGATAGTTTAGCAAACTCTATTTCCAAAAATAATTGGATGGGAAATACAATGTCCTGGCTCATATGATAAGGACTGTATAAATATCAGTCCTTTCTCTTCCTTCTTTCTAGTCAGCTTTGTGGAAAATCAAATAAGGAAAATGTAGCTTTGTTTAAGTAACCAATTCCCACAAAGAGGTAGGCTTGGTAAGAACATACTACAGCTCTAATTCTGATTTGGAGATGCCGGTGTTGGAGTGGGGTGTACAAAGTTAAAAATCACACAACACCAGGTTATAGTCCAACAGGTTTAATTGGAAGCACACTAGCTTTCGGAGCGACGCTCCTTCATCAGGTGGTAGTGGAGGGCTCAACCCTAACACACAGAATTTATAGCAAAAATTTACAGTGTGATGTAACTGAAATTATACATTGGAAAATTGATTGTCCTTTAAGCCTTTCATCTGTTAGAATACAAAGATAGTTTCACTTCTTTCATGTGTAAATCACAAAACCTTTTTTTAAAAAAGTTGCATTCCCAGGTTAGCTGTTAACAATGGTGATAGACAGACAATATGTTGAAGGTGTTGACCCCTTGTGTTCTCTAATTAAATATTCTCAGATTTCACCTTCAATGCTAATCCTGATGGCTGTGCTTCAGGAATTGATTGTAATATTTGCTCCAGAATGTCTAAGAGTATAACATCCTCTTATTTTAAACTGCAAAATGTACACCACATTTCTTACAATATTAAGTTTTTAAGAATTAGTCAAGATAACAAAAAGGTTGTAAATAGTAATGCAATATTTTCAATACGTTAATTAGGTTCTCCAGCACATCATATTTGCATTTGGAATACATCCAGTGGTAAAGGTTTCCATTTATAATGATACTATGGAAGTAAAGAGGTTGTTTTTGTATCCTCATGCATTTACATCATTTACTCGAAAATATCAAAGATCGTCGAGTAAGGGCCACAGCTTTTCAAGGCCTATTCACAAAACAACCATGACCTTGTAATGGTGGTGCAGGGTCAAGGAACTTACAGGGTTATTATTGCTCCTGAATAGTTTATTCAATTGGAAAGGATAACCTACAACGATTCTGGAGGTACAGTAACACAATTTAAGTGACAGTAATGGGATGTGAAAAAGGGTCGGCTTTGTAGAAGAATTCAGAAGCATTCTCCTGATGAAAAGAAAACAAAAAAAATCTGAACAAGGACCATTTTGATGTATATGCTGGGAAGGGTCGGTGTGAAACAGCACAGAGGTGGTAGAAGGTTCTAGTGAAAATTGATGGGCTGAGGTTTAAAGAATTTTGGATTAGTGGTGCTGGAAGAGCACAGCAGTTCAGGCAGCATCCAAGGAGCAGCAAAATCGACGTTTCGGGCAAAAGCTCTTCATAAATTGATTATATATTACGTAGTTGAGATCAACTAAACAATGGCATGCTTTGCACTTAGTTTCCAGTTTCTAAGACAAAATTCACAAAAGCAAACTAGGTACTAAGACCAGGAGCCCTAGTAAAGGCACCAAGATTGCTATCCACAAAACAGAAGACACAAATAGTCGGTGGCACCAAGCTTACTCATACAAAACTGTGGACAAGCCTTAACTTCATCATGTGGTACCCAAAGGTATAAGGAAAACAAGCAGCATGAAACACACCTGGAGAACATAAGAGGAAAATTTGAGGATTTCTGAGTTTAAGCAATATAAAGAGAATTGAAAGAAAAGGGATGCAATGCAGAGAGAAGTTACCAACTATGAACTATCTAGGATCTCTAATCAGACAGAAAAGTTTGCCATGGGCCAAAAAGTGTGGTGCTGGAAAAGCACAGCCGGTCAGGCAGCATCAGAGCAGCAGGAGAGTCGACGTTTCAAGCATAAGCAAGAGCGTATGGGGCATGGGGTGCTATGGGGGCTGAGAGATGAATGAGAAAACTGGTGAAATCCACATTGATTCTGGGTGGTTGGAAGGTCCCATGGCGGAAGATGAGGTGTTCTTCCTCTAGTTGTCAGGTGGCTAGGATGTGGTGGGGGAGGAGGCCCAGGACATGTCCTTGGTGGAGTGGGAGGCAGAGTTTAAGTGATCAGCCACAGGGTGGTGGGGTTGTTTGTGGGCGTGTCCCAGTGATGTTCTCTGGGACGTTTTGCAAGTTGGCGTCCTGTCTCCCCAATATAGAAGAGACCAGATCGGGAGCAACTTTGCCATGTCCAGTACAGAGATGTCACACGATGAACTTTTAGCCAATGCTTTTAAAGTTTGGACACAAACAGTTAAAATAGCTGAGTAAAGTCACATGACTTTGGACATTTGGTTTAGACAGAATTGATTATACTTAGTAATGACACAAGTGAGGGTACCTCATAGCTATTTGTTGAATTCACTCATCAGCGTTAAAGCATGGGTCAATGCAAAATTTATGGAGTTTACATACTTTGTGTTTCCATTTTTCAGACAGAGCATTGAAAGGAACATTGGAACTCAATAGCCACCATCAACTTTCCATCATATGATAGCTTCCACACATCCAAATTAAACTGGGTGGGTCTCAGAAACTTTGATTCCACATCTGGTGAGCTACTAAGAACCAGTGTTCCAAATACATGGTGATGACATGCAAATGCCCCAAAATGAAGGGAAAATTCACCCACAGGAGCAAACGATCAGAGAAAAGTCACACCCTGTAAACAGAATAGAAGGGTGAGGATCTGCTTTTCTAATCATTGAGAGGCTGATCCTCTCTCATGTGTACTTGTATATATAATTGCCCATTTGTTGTTAACTTATGTCCATGCCCTTTAATTTAAAAACTGTGATATCTCGGAAACTAATCTTTTCCCTGTTTGTTGTTGCCTCGCATTTAATGGAGAGTTTATTGAGAATATTGATGAATTTTTCCTATTCTACTTCTGTGTGTCCAAATAACCTCTATGTCAGTACAAAACCAGAAGATAATGCTACAATTCAACTGCATGATCTAATAGATATTAGAATGAGAATGAAAAAGTTCATTGCCACTGTAAACCAAAAAGTAGTTCCCAGAAATTAAAATGCAGTCCTCAGAAAAAAAAGTGTCCTGATATGAACACAGCAGCATATTTGAAGAAGTCTTCAATTTTTTTTTAAAGAAAGCCGCATGGTGAGACAGCTTTTTTTCCCCTGCGTGTATAAAAGCTAAGCTAAAATCTCTTTGGAGGCAGATCTGGCAGAACCATCAATCATCAATCTGTGAACCAGACTCTCAATTTAGCTGCAAGTCAAAAGAAGACAAAGCTTTTTCACCTATGCCCAGTTACAAAGTAAAGCAAAGACTCAATCACCTTAGGCTCTTGTAGTGCAGGGTCATGTCAGTTCCTCTGGACTAGGAGGCACAGATTCAAGTTCCTCTTGCTTCAGAGGTGGGTAATAATATACCTGAACAAGTTGATTAAAAAAAAATCTCCTACATATTTGACAAAAAGAAACCTTACAGCCTGGTGTGAACTCTTCATTTCACACGATTCTCACTTCAAATTTAAGTACTGAATCCATTAAAAGAAATTCAGGCCTGTCACAAGGGATACTGGGGATCATAAATCAGAAACTGAATTAACTGTACTCTGTTGATGTGCATTCTCTTTATCTATAACCTATCTTTATGGGTACAGATATGAGCTCATGCATGAAACGTGAAGTTATGAAATTTGTGGTAAGCTTGACAGAGTAAGTAACTTTGTTTAGTCAGTAGAATTAGAATCCCTACAGTGTGGAAACAGATCCTTCAGCCCAACAAGTCCACACCGACCCTCAGAAGAGTCACCCACCCAGACCCATTCCCCTACCCTATATTTACCTCCGATGTACCTTCCCTACACATCCCTGAACACTCTGGGCAATTTAGCATGGCCAATTCACCTAACCTGCACATCTTTGGATGTGGGAGGAAACTGGAGCACCCAGAGGAAACCCACGCAAACACGTGGAGAATGTGCAAACTCTACACCGACAGTCGCCCGAGGTTGGAATCAAACCCGGGTCCCTGGCGCTGTGAGGCAGCAGTGCTAACCACTGAGCCACCGTGCCGCCCTTGAGTTATAAACTCATGATACCCATGAAATTCTAACAGGACTAGACAAAGTAAACACAGGAAGAATGTTCCTGATGACTGGGGATCCAGAAACAGGGGCCGCAAGCTAAGGTGCATGTCATATATTATTAGGATGAGGAGAAACATCCTCACCCATACAGTGGAGAGCCCGTGGAATTCTCTGCCATAGAAAATGGTTGAGGCCAAAATATTGAATGCTTTTAAGAAGGATATAGAAATGGATCAAAGGGTATGGGGTAAAAACAGAAACAGGATACTGAGTCAGATGATCAGCCATTATATCAATAAATAGCAGAGTAGGCTCAAAGGGCCAATTGGCTTGTTCCTGTTCCTATTGTTTATGCTCTAAAGCGCAGCTGAATTGGGACACCACATACAATGGTAAGAAAATACATACTTTTCCATTCAAAATAGACTGATAACAGGTAATAAGAGAGCAAATGCATTGTGCCGGTATCAACGGTTTCATGTAAACCATCCATGATTTGGGTAGACTTCACCCTAATATATACATTAAATGTCTTGACACAAAATAAATTTTTTTTACATCTTCCCCTCAAGAGGGAAATACATGCTTTGGATATAATTCATTGTTACAGAGGATTTTGCAGTTCTATTTAAGGTCAAGACAACAAAACAAGAATGTCAACAGATGGAGGAAGATTAACGCTATAGTTATCAACAGCAAGAGGTAGCAGCTGTCCACAACATTAACAAACACAGTACACAAGATTACAAACATAAAGCAGGCTGCTCTCAATACTTTCAGCTTCTTAATTTGTAAGGTGACAAAATCCTAACTTAGTTTCCCCAAATATCCAATGTCTCTTCCTTATGAAGCAACAAATTATTTTCTCATTAATTATTCACAGGTTGTGGATGCAGGTGGCTAGGCCAGACTCTTCCCTTGTTGGATTTGACAAGGTGGTGGCGAGCTGCGTTTTGAATTGCTGCGGTGCACGCAGTTCAGCAGGTTCACCATTAGCAGTGTTAGGGAGGCAGATCTTTGATTTTGACACAGTGACTGAAGGAAAGCCAACATAATTCAGAGTCAAGATGGTATGTTGTGTGGAGGGGAAATTACAGGTGGTGCTGTTGCCGAGTATTGACTGACCTTGTCCTTCTACTTGGTAGAAGTCGCTAACAGGCTTATTTCACGAGGGATGGCAATTTGGTGTTGACTATTGATTATGCTCTTTCAGTTCCTTACTGTCCTGTATATTTTGAGATTTAATTTCAGATTTCTAGTACTAATCTGGGTCCTGTAAAAATCTACAACCAAACCATATTGGGGGACAGTATCCTATTGAGCCCCATAACAAGAGGTATAGAGCAAGTTTTAAATTAAATAACGTGGACAAGGAATCAAATTTGGAAAGATGTGGTAATTCATGGAGTAGAGATAAGGCAGGGAACGATAAAAAAGGAAATAATAAACAGATGATGACCGGAAATGATAGAAAATGCAAATCTAAGAGTAGATCATCAGATAAGGCTAGTGATTGCAAAAAGTTTGCAAACAATGCAATTACAGAGAAATGGCTGCAGGATAAGGTAGATTGGGAACTGAATATTGAAGAGTATTTGATATTTAGGATGGACAGGAAGCTACACAACATAGGAGGTGCCTCTGTTAATTAATGATGATATGAGCATTGTAAAAAAGGTACGACCTGAGTTTAGGAAAACAAATGTAGAAAGCATTTAGAATTAAGATGAGAAATGATGTGGGAGTGATGTACATGTCCCCTAAAAACAACCCCACAGTAGGACTGAGATTAATGGAAGAAATAATAGGAACTTGTCAGAAAATTAAAGCAATGATCATCAGAGATTCTAATTCACACTAGAAAATCAGATGGAGCAAGGAAACCTCAATGAGAAGTTCATAGAATTCTTTTGGAATAGGTCTTTGAACAGCACAGTCTGGAGTCAACCAGACAGTCGGCTTTACTCGAATTGTGAGATATGATTAATGAATAACTTCAAAATGAGCATGCCCCTAGGTAGGAAGGTTCAAAATACGATTGAATTTTATATTCAGTTTGAGGAAGAGAAGAATTTTTAACTGAAATAAGGGCATTTATGAGGGCAAGAAAGCAGAGCTGGCTAAAGTGAACTGGAAAACTAGGTTAAGGGACAGGCCAACAGAGATGCAGCAGCAGACGTATCAGAGGATACTTCCGGGTGGGATGCTCTTCAGATGTTTGGTGTGGACCCGATGGGCCTGTTTCTACACTTTAGGGAATTCTATGATTCAAAGAGTATTGTGGAATTCTATGATTCAAAGAGTATTGTGGAAATAAAAGCTAACTATGAAGGAGGTAACATATTTTAATGGATAGAAGATTGGCTAGCTTTTGTATACAGAATGGCAAGTAATTAGGAATGCTGATAGAAAGCTAGCAGTTTTGGTGAAGGGAAAGAATGAGAGCAGCAGGGATAAAAGCAGTGCAGAAGCAGTGAGAACACAGTCAGGGGAGCAGAGAAAAAGAGCAAGACACAGTCAGAGGTTAGTGGAAAGAGTATAACAGTGGGGATAAAAGCATACAGGGTCAGTAAGAACACAGTGAGAATGTAGCTGATCCACTCACTGAACCCCTCTATTCCATTGGATGAGTGAATGTCTCGTGACCTTTTGACTCACTCTCATGCAGAAGCAATAAACTACAGTCATTTGTGTTTTTGCCCCACCTTAGAGACAAAGGATGAGGCTGAGGTGGAATTCTATTGCAGCTCTGATTGGATCATTCTTCTGTCCCCTTGGTAACACAAACCTCTGGAAAAGGCATAACATGAAACAAAGAATACTGGAAATCTGAAACAAAATATAGAAACCACTGGGAAAACTCAGCAATGCTGGCAACATCCGTGGACAGAAAGCAGAATTAACATTTTGAGTCCGGTGACATTTCTTCTAACTTCTGTTCTGTTAATTCTCCATTCTCTCCACAGACACTGCCAGACCTGCTAAAGTTCTCCAGCAAATTCTGCTTTTGTCTCTGGAAAGGCATAATTTGTAAGGAAAGCATAGAGGAGGCAATCACCAGCAAAAGAACTTCTGATGACGTGTCTAGAACAGATATATAGAAAACCTCATGATAACATCTTTCTCCAGACATTGGCACCCACTTGACTTCATCATTGCTTCAGTATAGGGCAGTAAGGATGTATGGATGTTGACATCACCAATGCTATGACAGAACTGATCATCACCTACATCTGATTTGTCATTTCTATCAGGTTGCCCTAAAAACTGCAGCAGATATGCTACAGCAGGAAATTCAATGTTGATAGGCTGAAGGACTCTATAAAGAAATACCTACTCAGTCAATGCATTATCACCAACCTGGTGATGATCAATGAATAGTAACTACAGAATGGTGATAGCACCTGTTCTTCCCTCAAATCTATCATAAGCATCCAAGAGCTACCTAACTGCAAGTTCAAGGTGTTCCTGAGCTGGAAGCACCAAAATTTGAAGGAAAGAAAACAGAACTAAAAGACAAATGAAGGCTGAGGTTTAATAAAATACCTCTGACCTAAGAAACAGATGTTGTTTATAAATAGTGCAGGAAGTCCAGCAACTCACTGACAGCCACGGTGTGAATGGATTCTTCCATGCAGCCAAGATCAGCTGCAGCCCAAGCACTGACCCACAGAGATAAAAATGGAGTGGCAATTACCGAAGACAGAGGTGATCAGCAGTAGTTGGAAGAAAGACTTCAAGGATCTCCCCAATTAAATGCAGTCCTGGATCTGGATGCCCTCTACCATATTCCACATCATGCTACCCATAATCATCTCACCAACCCTGAGGAATTTAGTGTGCCATCAGACAGTTGAGAATCCACACTGTCGTCAATGCAAATAGAATACCTGCCAAAATTCTGAAATATGAATATATAACCTCATCTCTTTGATGGTGAGAGGGAAAAGATTTAAAAGGGACCAGAGGTTAGTTTGTATGTGGAATGAACTGCCAGAGGAAGTTACATTCCACATGCAAAAGGTACAGTTATAATATTTAAAAGACATTTGGACAGGAACACAAATAGGAAAGGTTTAGGGGGATATGTGCCAAACGCAAGCAAATGAGACTAGTTTAATTTGGGAAACTTGGTCGGCATGGACTAGTTGGACCTTGGAAGGTCTGTTTCCATACTGTATAATTCCATGTAGAAGGAGAACCCCATGTTAGTGGATCTCCAAAATGCTATAATTGTGACCACTGTCAAGAAAGGAACGAAGACTGACTACAGAAGTGACTCTCCTAAAGTCCTCCCTAGGGAAGGTTATTACCGGCATTGGTAAAACTTCAAATGGAGTATTGTATACAGTATTGATCTCTTTGTATTAGAGGCAATTCAGAGAAGGTTTACTGGACTGATAATTGCAATGACAGGTTGTCTTATGAAGAAAGATCGGACAGGCTAGGACTTTAGAATGGTCAGAGATGATTTGCTTGAAACATAAAAGATCTCGAAAGATATAGACAGTGTAGATGTAGAGAGGATGTTTCCTCTTGTGGGAGACTTTAAAACTAAGTACTCCTGTGTAAAAATAAGGGGTCGCCCATTTAGGACAGATAAAGGTAATATGTTTTCCCCCACGGAGGATCGAGTCTTTGGAAGTTTTTTTCAAAAGGCAACAGAAACAGAATAATCTGAATATTTTTAAGGCAGAGGTAGATGAGCAAGGAGTAGAGGGTTAATGAGGGTAAGTGGGAACATAATCAGAATAGCCATCGAATTATGCAATGGATTAGAGGGGCCAGGTAGACTATTCTTGTTCCTAATTTGTACATTATTTTAATCTCCATGTATTTATTATTTCCACAATCTCAGTGGTGCATTTTTCTGTCTGCCTGTCATTGTCTACTCTCAAAATTACCCATCCCTTCCCTCAAAGCATTCCAAAAAGGCCGTGTTGTATTCACTGCAAGCTGTAGCTAAACTATGGTGCAGCCAGTGAAAAGTTTAATTTTTGCTGGTGCAGATTAGCAATCCGCAAGAGCAAAATAAATTTATGACAAAAATTCACTTTTTTCTTGGAAGAAAATCAATAATGTCTTATTTTCTTAAAACTAGACATCATGAGTCACACCAGCTGTTTCTCGTTAAACGATTTATTCCTAAAAGACCTTTAAAAATCCTATTCCTCGCAAAATGAGGATTCCAACTACTTTCACCAACATTCCTATGTAAGCAGAAAGTTAAGTATTTTTTAAAAAGAGCTATTCAATGAGAAAGTTGCACTTAATCCTTTCATTAAATTTTTTATTTTAATCTTTAAAAGCCCCAATTGCTTTTACATTGCTTAATAGCTACCTGACAGAAGGAAAGGAAATAAACTCTTTATAAGTAGGCACATTTAGCTGCTACATAGTTTCCCTTTTACATGACCGATCATTCTCTTTTTAGTACTAACTGTGGTCCAATACGCTCCAAATTATTCTCCAACTAGCTCTTTTGCAAGATCCTGGAAAAAAAATGGGGTACCTTGGAAACCTCCGACGAATCCAGGTGGCATCTTCAGTCTTCACCTGACTAGGAAAAAGAGCATTCGAGTAGAAGCATGGGTTCAAATCTCACCACAGCAGTTGATGGAGTTTAAAGTCAATGAATAAATCTGGAATATAGAATCTGGCTTGTCTCAATAATGGTTGCCCTAACAATTCTCATCAATTGTTGCAAAAGCCTGTGTCACTCAATAAGAACAAAGATTGGTACAGGACAGGAATAGGCCCTTCAGCCCACCAATACAATGCCGTTTTAAACTGCAAATCCTTTGCCTCTATGTGGTCCGTATCCCTCTATTCCTTGCCTTCATTTATCTGTCAAGATGCCTCTTAAACATTACTATTGTATCTGCCTCCATAAACTCCTCAAGCATATTCCAAGCACTCACCGTCTCTTGTGCAAAAGGCTTGCCTCTCACATTTCCTTTAAACTTATCCCCATTACCTTAAACAGACAACCCCTCGTAATTGAGATTTCTACCTGGGAATAAAACTCTGACTATCAATTCTATCCATGCCTCTCAGTTTTGTAAACTTTTATTCTTCAATGTTCAGATGAAAAATTTAAGGAAGGAAATCTACCACTATTACCCCAGTCAGGCCTTGTTATCACATAGTCTGCCATTACACATTACCTATCGTTAGCTACTAATAGTCTCCGTTAACAGCTATTCACTCTACCAGCCAGATCATTATCCACTTTTTTGTCTGTCCAACTGTTCTTCTCTCCCTTTGGGCTCTATCCCTACCTATCATTTGCTCCTTACTCCCTCCTCCCACCCTATCTTCTGCATATAAACCAACATTTTCCAGGCTACTATCAGTTCCGAGGAAGGATCACCAGACCTGAAACATAGGCTATTATACAAGATGCGGAGGAATGGGATTGTGGGAGATATAGCATTTTGGATCAGTAATTGGTTTGCTGAAAAAAAACAGAGGGTTGTAGTTGATGGAACATGTTCATCTTGGTGTCCAGTTACTAGCGGCGTACCGCAAGGGTCGGTGTTGGGTCCATTGCTGTTGGTCATTTTTATAAATGACCTGGATGAGGGCTTAGAAGGGTGGGTTAGTAAATTTGCGGACGACACTAAGGTCGGTGGAGTTATGGATAGTGACGAAGGATGTAGTAGGATGCAGAGCTGGGCTGAGAGGTGGCAAATGGAGTTTAATGTGGACAAGTGTGAGGTGTTACACTTTGGACGGAGTAATTGGAATGTAAAGTACTGGGCTAATGTTAGGATTCTTGGGAGTGCAGATGAGCAGAGAGATCTCGGTGTACATGTACACAGATCCCTGAAAGTTGCCACCCAGATTGACAGGGTTGTTAAGAAGGCATACAGTGTTTTGCCCTTTATTAATAGAGGGATTGCCAAGTTTAAGTGCATTTAAGTCGTCATTGGACAGGCATATGGACGTACATGGAATAGTGTAGGTGGGATAGGTTTCAGATTAGTATGACAGGGCAGCACAACATCGAGGGCTGAAGGGCCTGTACTGCGCTGTAATGTTCTATGTTAACTCTGATTTCTCTTTACAGATGCTGTCAGACTTACTGAGCTATTCCAGTAACTTCTGTTTTTGTTTCCAATAACTCTCATCATCTAGGGTTCCTAAATCTTCCAATCCTTACCTTTCATTCTCACAGGAACATGCTGGTACTGAACTCTGATCAACTGGCCTTTAAAAGTCACTTACATGTCAGATGTGGATTTACCCTCAAACAGCCACCCTCAATCTAATTCCTGCTTAATACTATTGTAATTAGCATTCCCCACATTTGGCACTTCCATGCAAGGACCAGTTTTATCCTTATCCATAAGTATTTTAAAACTTATGGAATTATGATCATTGTTCCCAAAACACTCCCTTACTGAAACTTCAATCACCTGGCCAGGTTTATTGCCCAGTAAAAGATCTAGTATGCTCCCTTCACTAATTGTACCATATATACCTTGTTTCAAGAAACCCTTCTGGATGCACCTAACAAATTCTGCCCCATCAAAGCCTTTAACACTAAGGCTGCCCCGTTTAATTTTGGGTAAGTTAAAATTATGCACTATGATAATTACAAAGTTGTTGCTTTTACATCTTTCAGTGATCTGCCTGCATATCTGTTCCTCTATCCCCCATTGGCTATTGGGAAGCCTACTATACAACCCCAAAGTGATTGCACTCTTTCTGTACCTGAGTTCTACCGATATGGCCTTGCTTGGTGAGCCCTCCAAGGTATTCTCTCTTAGTGCAGTGATGACATTCTCCTTAATCAGTAATCCAACTCCCCATTCCCTTTTACATCCCTCTCTATCTGGCCGGAAACATCTTAAACCTGGAATGTTGAGCTGCCAGTCCTGCTCTTTTCTCAACTGAGTTGAGAACTGTAATGGCTACAACATCGTAGTTCCGTGTACTAATCCAGACTCTAAGCTCATCTGCCATACCCATTATACTCTTTGCATAAAAATAAATATACTTCAGACTGCCAATCTTGCCTGTTCTTCCTATTAGACTTACCTGACATAACCTCTCCCGTCTCCTCAATCATCCACATGCTGACCTACAAACATACAAACTAGCAAAACCTGGCACTAACAAACCACCTTGCAAGGATATTGGTGACCCTCCAATTTAATTGCAATCTGTCTTTCTTGTGCAGGTCCCTTCTGCTCTGGAAGAGATCCCAATGATCCAGCTATCTGAAGTCTTCAGTCCTTCACTAGTTCGTTAGCCATGCATTCAACTGTAATATCTTCCCATTTCTGGCTCACTACCATGTAGCCCAGCGAGTAATCCAGAGATTACAATCCTCGACGCACTGCTCTTCAACTTTCTATCTAACTCCCTAAGTTCCCTTTGCAGAACCTCATCTCTCTTCCTGCCTATGCTATTAGGATCAATATGGATCATGACCTCTGGCTGCTTTCACTTTCAAAATGTTCTGTGCCTGCTCAGAGTCATCCTTGACCTTGACACCAGCAAAGTAACACACCATACTGGAGTCTCACAACTATCTGTGCTCCTGACTCGAGAGTCCCTTTTCACTTGCCTACAGTTTGACACTCTCTACTGTACAACAGCAGCAATTGTGCTGCTGCTGATGCTTTTCACGGAGACGCCAAACTCCACAACAGTATCCAAAGTGGTTCTACTCTTATCAGAGAAGGATTGCTACAGGAGATCCATGCCTTGGTTGCCTGCCCCTCCTGGCAGTCACCCAAACAAACTAAACTCTACTTCTGAACTCTGGCGCTTTTGGTACTGAACTGAAAAACTTGCTTCTGAACTCAATCCTCAATTCTTTGCAACTAAACTGAAGGCAAAATTAAATGGCTTTACTTTGCCTGTCATGAACACAAAGATATCAACATTTTTTCATTGAAATCATAAGGGTCTGCATCACATGATTTGTGAATAATGTTGGATTTGTGTCACTGTTCCATTATATTTTGCTGACCTTTTCTTTTAAAAAAGGTCATGTCGAAATCAAAATCCACCTTTTTTTTTAAAACAATCCATATTCCAAAATAATTACATATATAATACATCTTTCATCAAATTTCTCAAAGACAAGAAACTGTCTTATATTAAATGAGGAATGTACAGCATATTCATACTCTTGGGGTGGCATGGTGGCTCAGTGGTTAGCACTGTTGCCTCACAGCACTAGGAATCTGGGTTCAATTCCAGCCTCGGGTGACTGTCTGTGTGGAGTTTGCACATTCTACCTGTGTCTGCGTGTTTTTTTTCCCCATGTGCTCCAGTTTCCTCCCACAGTCCAAAGATGTGCAGATTAGGTGAATTGGTTGTGCTAAATTGCCTATGGTATTCAGGGATGTTCAGGCTAGGTGCATTAGTCAGGGGTAAACGTAGAGTGGTAGGGGAGTGGGTCTGGGTGGGATATTCTTCGGAGAGTCGGTGTGAACTTGTTGGGCCTAATGGCCTGTTTCCACACTGTGGGGATTCTATGATTTATCTACATTGGAGAAAACAGGCCACAGCTTACACACTACACTCAAGGATCATCTAACATATTTCAAACACAGTGAATGGAACAAGCAGACACATTCATCTTAATAACCACTACATCAACGTGCCCAACTCTTACCTTCTCATCCTTTGCAGATTGGTACAAAAGATGTTCTCCAGGAAAATGACCTACTCATCAGTGACAACTGACTGTACCTATTCACAAAGTGCACTGTCAACCATTCTACATAGTCAGCCAAATGTTGCCAACATTGTTAACACTTATTAACGTATTACAATTAACAGTCTGATGGGTCAGCAGTAAGATCTTGCTGATATTCCAATCCTCCAGTTTATACAACCACCTCTTTCACTAGGTCTGGTCATTCCTCTAGGAGAAAGTGAGGACTGCAAATGCTGGAGATCAGAGTCAAGAGTGTGGTGCTGGGAAAAGCTCAGCAGGTCAGGCAGCATCTGAGGAGCAGGAGAATGGATGTTTCGGGCAGGAGCCATTCATCAGGAATCAATGAAGAATGGCTCTTGCCCAAAATGTCGATTCTCCTGCTCCTCAGTTGCTGCCTGACTGGCTATGCTTTTCTAGCACCACACTCTTGACCCCAGACATTCTTCCAGGTGACTGGCAGGGTATGCTGCCTGAAATATGAATCTTTCAAGCAACTGCTCTTTTCAGAGCAAAATTTTACATGTATAAGTGCAAATTTGCTTTTGTCAATGCTGATGGTCCCGCCTTCGAATAAGTTTTATCATTCATTTAGTTGCCTCTGTCCCTGTTTCAAAGGAAATTTTGTGCAAGACAGGTTAGTCTTATATCCACTGGAATTTGGAAGACCAACAGGTAACTTGATTAAAAGATCCTGAGGAGTCAAGAGGGAGCAGATTTTGAAAGGATGTTTCATTTTATGTCAGAATCCAGAACTAGAATCTCTGATTAAAAGTCGGGGTAACCCATTTATAACAGAAATTAGGTGAATCTTTTTCTGAGTGCGGTGGGTCTTTGAACTCTACTACTGAAAATCAGAGTCTTCAAATATTTTTAAGGAGGGGTAGATTACTGTTAAGCACTGCAGTGAAAGGTTCTCAGGGTAGGCAGGAATGTAGATTTGAGGTTACAATCAGATCTGCCATTATGTTACTCAATACTGCAACAGTCTTTTGAGGAGCTGAATGACACCTTCCTGTTCCTTGGTTGTATGTAAAACTGTTATATTTAAAATTGGATGGGTTTGATTCGGATAGCGGCCTCATTTCTGGGTCAGGAACTTGGATGGGGCCACAGTGAGGTGTTGGAGTTGATCCTCCTTGAAATGATGGACTGAAAAGCCACCTCCAAATCGTAAATGTTGACCAGACTCAAAGTACAAGATGCCCATTTACTGAGGCCAACTTTCACATTGTAGGTGGTGCTGACGGCACCAGAAGCAAAGGCATCAGTGGCACCTTTGAGGCTTTTTCAATTGGACTGAATCAGCTACTGAAGCAGCAAAACCTACAATGGCATGTCCTCCGCATTGCCCAAGTGCAATGATTTAATGCTGGCAACTTAACACAAGTCCTGACATGGTCTGTGGCTCAGAGTTCCCATTGGTGAAGTTATTCCCAATGCACTTCCAGGCTGTTCAAATGTTGGGGTCATCTTGCATATCATATATCATCAGAAACATTGTAATCCATTTCCACAACAGGAGCTAATTACCTAATTGGCTACCCACAGCTATCACATGCGGTGGGCCATGACTGCTGGAATGCCACCTCTAGGGGAATGCACATGGAGCTGGAAACATATTGACAGGTGTCAATCAACTTTTCGTTGCTTCCCATCCACTAATCTGACTTGCTCTTTATCTTCCTTTACAAACCTTGCTGAGAATTTTCAACATTTTCTGATTTCATTTCAGATTTACAGCATCCAAAGCATTGTTTTTATGATAGATTTCTGGTTTTAAATGCTTATGTTTTTATTCACAATTGAGACGATGTAAACTTGTTATGCCTGAATATTACTTCTTTATCAATCCCTTGTGAGCAGAAATGATTTGTTTCCACTGCAATTTGATGCATTCTGAAATGTGCAAAACGTACAATGCACAATCCACATATATGCGGTGAAGAAGGTGCTTTGACAGTTCACTTATAGATGGGTTAAGGTTTGTATATTGCTTCTGATTCCTTGACATTGCCTCTGCACAGATCTGATGAAAACTTGTAATGTGCAGAATGCCTTCCCATACAAAATTTGCTCAATTTTAGTTGGTTACATAATTTGCATTACCTATGGAATAAGCCCGATATCCCCTAGTCTATATTGTATGCATATGTACAATGATGGTCAATTTAGAAATTGGATTCTAACTGTTTCTGAGAAGACAAAGACAGATATTCAAGGTCTAAATGTACTTTTAGAATATGTTAAATAGCTTAATCAGAATCTGAATTTTAATCTAACTGGGAGTGGCAATGGCAATGGATTAACAATCTAGAACCTCAGGGCAATGTTCTGGAGTCAGGGGTTCAAATTCCAAAAGACAGAAGGTGAAATCTGAACTCCATAAAATTTGCTGGCCTAATGACAACTTTGAAATCACTGTCAATTGCTGTAAAAACCCACCTGTTTCACAAATATCCTTTAACAAAGGAAATCTGTCTACATGTGACTCCAGACCCATGGCAATGTAGCTGATTCTTAACTGCCCTCTGAGCAATTAGGGATAGGCAATAAATGCTGAGGCACTCGTATCCTGTGAACAACAAAAAAGTGTTGCCGTTTCATGAAAAACTGGATAAAAATCAATGCAGTGCTTTATCTTCCTGGTCAGCAGATGGGATATGCATACTCAGCATCAGATAGTGTAAGGTTTTTACTGTGAATAAGTAAAGTCAGTGTTCAATTTTATGAGATTTACATGAGCTGACAATTTCAGAGTCTAAGAAAATCTGCTGTAGACAATAAAGTTCATGAAAAAAAGTGACATCTGTATTAAAAATTAGCCACCCCTATAAATACTGCATATGTCAGCTATTAATGTAACGTCACAATTTGTCTTGATTACACAGTCATAAAACAAGCAATATTTTCCCTTAAAATGATTCACCTTAATGAAGTATATTTTTCTATGTTTCAAATGTGCTACATTGCATTCGATTGGAATTAATTACTTTAAAACGATCAAATACTCTTCCTTAAAAGAAATGGTGGGTTAAGCTTGCCTTTTGCAAAGATGATTTGTAGAAGACTATAAAAACACAAATTTCTCCCTCGTATTATGTTTTAAGGGAAAATTTGATCAAAAGAGGTTTTACACTGAGGATACGTATTGATTAAAATATTAAAAATATTTCATAGATCTATTTTTGTTTCTAATTCCTTAACTAATACTGCAACATTATTTTTCTTCCACATAATTCGTTAAATCCATTCACTGCTAAAACATAGGGCAAGGTGCATAAAAAGATTATCAAATGGGATTTCTATTAAACACTACAATTGTAATTTTTCAAAGTGAATAATGAGCAACCTCTGGCAACAGCACAACTATGTTTACAGTTGACAGATAAAATGCATTCAATATCCCATCTTTATGCTGACTGCTTTAGGTTTATTAACCTGGGGCTCATGAAGGGAATATTACTGAAGGTCAATTTCATTAAACAGTTATAATCACCAAGCCTAGTCAACTAATGACACCTAACATGACCTATCCTGAAAAACACAGCATGGTGTAGAGATAATTATCAATTCCCTGCTCCGCAGCCAAGAGACTAATCTGTCTTTGTCCCTTCTACACGGTTTACTTGAATGAAAACAAATATAAATAATTTGTCAATATAAATTGCAGACAGAGACTAAATGTATGCTTTTAAATGAAGATCATTGTGATCTCAGACAGGACTGCCAAATTATGGTACGATCTGGTTAGGGATCAGTAACATTTTTGTTTAAAGTAAACGACATTTGATATTTTACTGTACCTGAGTTCTTTCATACTCACATCAAAGCAAAACACTGTGAATGCTGGTGAACAGAAATAAAAATAGAAGTGTTGGGAAACTGAACAGATCTGGCAACATTTGTTGATTGAGAAACGAAGTTTGGAGTTCTGAAGAAAAGTCATATCAGAGTTGAAACATTAAGGTTGTTTCCCTCTCTGCAGATGGTACCACACCAGTGTTTCTGTAACACTTCATGTTTACATTTCTGTTATAGTACCCCCTTTTACAATTTATATTTAACCATAAACATTTAACATTTTTACTCCTTTGTTTCCTATAAGTCTCTTTTTTTTGAGGAACTAATTTCTCTCAGAAGGTGTGATGTAAGGTGTGAGATTTATATATATCTGAATGTCATTATTTTTAAGTTTGGATTTTGAACTACTGGCATGTGGGATTTTGTTGTTCCATTAGGAGGTTTCATGATTAACTGCCAGTATTTCTACTACCATTATTTTTTAAACCACTATGAGACAGAGGGAGTTCATGTGGTGACAGTACAAATTTGTTTACATTGGGAGAGTTTTGTGAGCAGAAAGAGTAAACATTGAGAAGTATTAGATTACTTTCAATTTAGAAGGATAAGGTTTGATTTTTAAGAGGAAAACCCATAGCTGGGAAAATTTGTATGTTTAGTTTGTATAAGTCATAATTAAAAAGTTAGATGCACAAAATAGATTCTCCTAGTGAAATGGTTAGGAAATAGCTACAAAAACAGAAATTGCTGGAGAAACTCAAAGCCTAGCAGCATTTATGGAAAGAAAGCACAGTTGATGTTTCGAGTCCTGTGACCTTTCATCAGCAGTTCCTCGTTTCCTTTTAGGAAATATGTTACCTCATTTTAAAGATTTTAGTTGAAAGTTTCATACCATAAGTGTTTGGTTAGAACCTTGAAGGGGTTTTTTGAAGCTGAGGAAGACTAAGCCCAATTGTTTGACTAATCAAAGAAGAGGCTAACAAACTCTTAAAGCTAGGAACTAAAAGAAACAGTTAAGTTAAACCTATATATGTGATAGAGAAATGAACTCTCTCTGGTGTTTGCGTACTGTAATACGATAGTATTGGATAGATGAGACTATATTTTTACTGCCTTTTGAAATCTTTCAAATTGCATTATATATATAAAAAGCTTGGTTTAGTATATTTTATCTTCTCTTCCTTTTGAACTACGGACTTGTTTAGTTGTTAAAATAAATCTGCAGCATTGCATGCTTCTGTTTCTTTGAAAGTCTACTTCATTCAAATATTTTTAAAAATATAATTTATCAAACCAGGTTCCGTCTAGAATTTGATTTGTCCAGTAAGAAAAATCAGCTCAAATCATGAGGTATCATTCCTTTTACTCTACAAACTCACTTTTCCACTTGCTCCCTGTATCCCCTGATTTTAAAGAGCAAACATCCATCTATCTCAGTCTTAAATATACTCAATGATTGCATAGGCTTAATCCTCTGGAATACAGAATTCCATAAATTCACAACCCAATCTTTGGCCTCAGCTGTACCTTTGCACACTAGCTGCATACCCCTTGATACCTTTTGTATTCAAAATCTATTGACCTTTGACCTGAATGTATCAAACAACTGCGCAATCATTGCTCTCTGGAATAGAGAATTTCAAAGAATCACAATCCTTCGAGTAAGAAAATCTTTCCTTATCTGGGGCTTAAATGACTGACCCCTTATACCTAGACTCTGACCTCTAGCTCTATCTAATTCCCACAGCCAGGAAAAGCATTCATTTTGCAAGTACAATTTTTATGGGGCTTTACAGAATATATGTCTGAATGAAATTACCTCTTGTTCTTTGATTCTCAAATATTTTTGGAAAGAAATTCCTAATCATAAAGCTTTTTGGACATGACACTATTTTTAAGATGCTAACATCACAATGTGCAAAATTAATCTGCTTCTTTCAGTACTATGGTACTTAGTATAATTAATACTTACAATAATCATTACATATCAAACATATAGCCCTAGGAATTTTACACAAGCTTCATCTCCTCATGGCGATATTGAGAGAGGACTTTAAACAATGATCTTGCCCATTGTGCCTTTGCAGCAGCCACGTCAAACTTTAGTTTTATTAAATTATTCAAGGGTGTGGGAAATATTTTAAGGGAGCACTTATTGACTGTATGTGCTTATAAATTGCTTTTTCTTAATTAATAAATAACTATAATATTCTAAATAACATTAACTCTTGCTATATCAGCAGACACCAGGACCAGAGCCAAGTGCAAAGATTCCTAGCCTCTTTGGTTGTTGAGATATTTTTGCCATCTTGAATTTTTTTGTTATTTAATCACCCCTGGCTTCCACCCTATTAAAGACATTGTTTTGTTCTTCCTGACCACTCTCCCCATCCCCCATACAGTATCATCACTCAACTTTTTCACACAGTGG
>NC_057714.1:79021111-79028990 GCF_004010195.1 Chiloscyllium plagiosum
GAGGGTTATGGGCCAACTGCTGGCAAATGGGATTAGATAAGCATGGAAGAGTTGGACCAAAGGGTCTGTATCCGTGCTGTGCATCTCTACAACTTTAAGACTCTAATCTGAAATGCTAACTTTGTTTCGGTCTCCACAGATGCTGCCTGATCTGTTGAGATCTTCCCATCATATTTTGTTCTTGCATTAAATTTCCAGCATCCACTGTCTTTCACTTTTGCAACTGAGTCAAATGATTACCAAAATAGAGCATTAGCCTGAGTTAAGGAAAATTCAAGGATTATATGGCTAGGCAAGCCAAAGCCTTACTATGACGCCAGCCCCCAAGAACCATTAATGAGTTATCAATATTAATACTGAAAATTTCCAGGCAGTGAAAATATCAGAGAGAGAAATCATAGAGAGCATTAAGGCTGAGAATTAAGCTTGCAGTTCATTGAACTTCTTGTCACTCACATTTAGTGTAGTTGTTTTTCTACTGAAACAGATTGTTGAAACCCAATTTAAACAAATCATTTTGTTGAAATAAGCATTAATTCTTGAAGTGTTGCAAGTTGGTCATAGTTTGACATTCAAACGAAAGTTTATGGAAAACAATTAACTGATGTCAATCGAAGACAGTTTACAGAGCAATGAAAGAAATTACTTCAATTTAGTATTCAAATATAATCTCAAGTGACACACAATCTTGGAAATTTTAATATTTAATCCTGGAATCTATTGATCAGTACTAACTCATACCCCACAATTCAAATCCCTCCTAGAATCATAATATTTAATCTTTGCGTAGTGCTGGTGAAGATAGGGAGGGGAAAGGAATCAGTTTTAGAGTCATTGCAGCACAGGAAGTGGTCATTCAGCCCATCAAGTTCACATTGACTGGATTGCTCTGCAGAGAGTCTGTCTCATTTGTCCATAATATCACTGTAACCCTGTAATTTTATTTCCCTCAAGTATCTATCTAATTTTCTTTTTAAAATCATTGATCATTTCCTCTTCCACCACACTCCGAGGCTGTAAGTTCCAAGTCAATATCATTCACTACATAAATGTGTTCTTCGCACATGCCTCTTGAATCTCTCGCACAAGATCTTGAATCTCTGTCTCTTCTTCCTAGTATCAGTTACTGGAACAACTTTACGCAGTCTACCTTATCTAAACTTGCCATGGTTTTGTATACATTCAACAGCCTCCCCTTAAGTCGGACGACAAATCAACCTTGTCACTAAATTCCTTCATCCCTGGAGCCATCCAATTCGTTCCTTGACATGATTTCCCTGCTTTTGTGCTCAATAGTTCTATTTATCAAGCTCAAGATCTCTCAAACTTGGCTAATTACATTTCAATTTATCTTGCCACCTTCAAAGATCTATTTACATAAATTCCAAGCTCCCTCTATTCCTGGACACACTTTAGAATAGTACCATTAAGAAATGTTGCCTTTCCCTATCCATTCTATCAAAATGTTCTGTTGATGCTCTTGTCATATCATCCTCAGCACAATTACTTTGCTTCCCAGACAGACTTAACATTTATCTGTATAGTTACAGTAAGAGGCAGAAAGGCAACAACTGATCTCTGATGCACAAATTAGTTTAATTCATTATACCTACAATGTAAAGGATATTCTTCATACTACTGCTGTATTTTGTAAATTTCAAAATTTAATTCCACAGAGCATTAGACTTTAATCGTGTAATGAAAATTAACATAAATGTTAGTATGCAGCTCTGCATCAAATTAAAAGACACTACTCAATTTTTAAATTTTTTTCATGGGATGTTGCTGTCATTGGTAGGTGTATCTTATATTGTCCATCTCTAATTGGTTTAAATGGGTCAATGGGCCATTTGAGAAGGCAGTTGAAAGCAATAATCCCTCTAAGATGCACACTTGCCCTCAATTTCTGTGTATGCTGATTGGCATGCCAATGTGTGAACCACACAGACTTTGAAGGTTCATGCAACAGAGAAAATAATTAGAGATTAAAAGCCAACACACTGCTATGGATCTGGACATCCGATAAGAAAGACAGGTATTCTTCTTTGAAAAGAACGACTAGTAACGGCAATAAGGTTGTGAGAGACTTGGGTCTGTTCTCATTAGAAAGAAGAAGGCCAAGAGGGGATTTGATAGAGACATACAAGATGATCAGAGGATTAGATAGGGTAGACAATGAAAGACTTTTTCCTTGGATGATGATGTCAGCTTGTACGAGGGGGCATAACTACAAATTAGGGGTGATAGATTTAAGACAGATGTCAGAGGCAGGTTCTTTACTCAGGGTGGTAAGGGCATAGAATGCCCTACCTGCCAATGTAGTTAACTCAGCCACATTAGGGAGATTTAAACAAAACTTGGATAAGCACATGGGTGATGACGGGATAGTCTAGGGGGACAAGCTCAGAATAGTTCACAGGTTGGTGCAACATCAAGGGCTGAAGGGCCTGTTCTGCACTATATTGTTCTATGTTCTATGTCATGAGGCTCTCTTTTTAATTCCAGAATTTTTAAGAATTCAAACATCAACACCTGCCGTGATGTGATTCAAACCTGCATCCCAGAATATTAGCTTAGGATTCTGGGTTATGAGTCTCATAACATTACCTAGTACTACCACCTCTTACTACTTACTGTGGAGTATAACTGAAGTCCTGTCAGTTTTCAAATATAAAGAAATCAAACATCTTCACTAAATTAAAAACATCAACATTCTATATTTTAAACAAAATTGTTCTGATAAAGCTCAGGGATATTGATGCTGAAATATGGAATGACTCTCCTTTTGGCATTCGCTATTTTCGTTAATTTATTTGGTGAAATAAGAAACATAAGGTTAAGAAAATTCTGCTCAAGCCATCTAAGAATTCTACTTTAGAACATCAAGATTCAGAGTCTCCAATCTATTTCAAATATTAAAACGTTCCCTAAGTTTTTATCTTTACTTTCCATCTGCTATTTATAGTACTGTTAGGCAGAGATTCATTTTCTATCCCGAAAGGTTATGACAGCAAACCTTGTTTTAACCAACGCCTTGTGAACCAGCATTCTTGATAAACCAGCAAACATTATACACCTCAAACACCATGACGTTTACTGTATTATTTTGTCCAATTATTACTGCTTTTTAAATTTATTTACCTCAATGTAAAAATATTTGTGGTTCAATCAAATGGCCACATGAAATATCAACAGTTAATTCAATTTTGAGTTAATTTCTCCTCAAATACAGTGATCTACCATGATATCCGAGTAGTCACCTGAGGATGCAAAAGAGAGGTTCTCTGTTGGTAAGTTTTATTGAAGGCAAAGTTGCATTAAGTAATTTATGCTGTAAATAAAGTATAACAGTGATGTGTATACCCGTGCTTTACGTTTCTATTACTTAGTGTGTGTTTGTATATTGATTATGTGGACTTCTTGATTATCCAGAATATTTGATCAATCAGTACACTTCTGGTCCCATAGGTGCTGGTTAATATCATGTTAGCTGTACATCCATTGTCTTTGAAAAGTATTTCATAGTGCAACAATTTTACATTAAATTTACTAATGTTAATAAACATGCATTTTACGTATCAGGTATTTGTGGCCTCAATGTCAACTAAGTATCAAATTGTAGGCAGTTTCACATTGTCACCTCTGCTCACTTGTGCACTGCATTAAGATCATTCAAGCTCTCTTAATTTAGGATTGTAACAGCCATCCAGTTACTCTTATAATGCTAATACATCTATTTAATACCCTTTTTACATATGGAAAAATCTGTATTCATGTAATATTTCATTGATTATATAGCTGCTGTCCTTACTGCATTAGTTTCTCCCATTCCAAGTCCTAAATGCCACACTCATCTATTCTATCTTTGGCCAGCTGCTATAACTCATCTACATGCTGCTCCAAAGTGACATCAAAAATGCCAATACTAGTTTCTCCATGCAGTTCTACCTCAGCACCCCATGACTCTGGAACTGGTGTGTCTCTAAATTGCAGCATTCCGTATGTGACATTCAGTACTGGATAAAAAGAATTTTCTTTCCTGAATATTGGGAATACCAGAGCTAATGTCTTCTGACCCTTCCACCGATTATCCCCACAAACCCACTCCCTAGCCATCAACTTCATCTCTCTCTCTAGCAAATGCTGTTCCAGACTGTTAATTATCTCAATCTCACAAGATGAATTTCTGATGGCATATCCATCCCATCATCCTATTTGCATCCCTGGAACACTGGCTGACTACTAAATCCACATGCAACCTCTAGACAATACCAACAACTGGTCTGTTAGTTTCTATCACTTGCAAACTTGAGGTCACCCAAAATTCTGCAACTTTTGTCTCAACTCATGTTCTGTATTGTTCACTTATCCCTGTATACAGTGAATTACATTGGCTCTCAGTTATGCAAAGCCACAGTTTTTAACTTCTAATCAGTGTTTTCAAATTTCTCCATAGTCTTCTCTTCAAATATATGTTGGGAAGATGGAAGCTTGGTCTTTGGTGGCTACTACAATTGCCATTTCTTAATAACTACCTTTAGCCCTCACTTTACCAGTTTCTAAATCTGAACCCAGACCATTTTCAACTTTGGTACTGTATCTGACAATGGACTGAATGTCTAATCTCTTATTCATCCATCACTTACACCACCTCTTCCCATCTCTGCACCTTTGCCTGTCTCTGCCACTGCCTTGGCTCATTTGCTGCTGGGTGGCACTGTGGTTCAGTGGTTAGCACTGCTGCCTGACAGTGCCAGAGACCCAGGTTTGATTCCAGCCTTAGGTAACGGTCTGTGTGAAGTTTGCACATTCTCCCCATGACTGCTTGGGTTTCCTCCCACAATCCAAAGATGTGCAGGTCAGGTGAATTGGCCATTCTAAATTGCCCATAGTGTTAGGTGCATTAGTCAGAGGGAAATGGTTCCGGGTGGGTTACTCTTCAAAGGGTCGGTGTGGACTTGTTGGACCAAAGGGCCTGTTTCCACACTGTGGGGAATCTTATCTAAAAGAAAAGTTCCTCTTTCCTTTGTCTCTTTCAGACTTAACAATGCATCCAGCCTTTGACTTTCTACCCTCGAGATCTCACCCAAACCCCTTCTGCTTATGCCCTAATTTGCATTACTAAAACCTACTTCTCTGACCAAACTTATAAGTGTAAACTGAAAGAACTGTGAACGCTACAGATCAGAAACAAAAACAGAAGTTGCTGGAAAAACTCAGCAAGTCTGGCAACATCTGTGAAGATAAATCAGAGTTAATATTTGGGTCTGGTGACCAGATTCTGAGGAAGGTTCACTGGACCCAAAATGTTAACTTTGATTTCTCTTTCCAAATGCTGCCAGACCTGCTGAGCTTTCCCAGCAACTTCTTTTTTTGTTTATAAGTGTACCTTATGTAGCCGAGTGTCAAGTATTGTTTGATAATCACTTACATGAAGCATCTTGGACATTTTAACATGCTAAAGATTGCTGTGCAAGCACAAGCTGTAATTGCTGTCAATTTTCAGATAATTAATGGGAAATCTTAGTTATAATTAAGAACATAAAAATGTAATGCAATAACAGTATTTCAACGCTTCTTGCAAGATCAGAAACCCCACTCCAATTCAGACTGAAACTGAAAATTTACAGAAAAATCAAGTTACAAAGAAACCAATTATTTCAAAGCGCACATTTTATTTAATCAAAAAAAGAGGCCTTTTTTTCCCAAGGATCTTGTACTTTTTAATTTTTATTATTTTGGTCACAAACATTTATACAATGCCTTTCCTATTTAAAAAAGACAGGAGCCTGACATGGGCAAAACAAAATACCGTGAAGCAATAACTTGTAGTTTTCCATTTGCATTAACACAACCTCTTCTAAATTATGAACTTAAACAAATTACTAAAATTCCAATTGTTCTAGTGTAAATTTAAATATATTGACAAATATATTTGTCAATATATTTAAATGCAAGACTCATCAGGAGGTAACCTCTGATGCAAATAATGTTTTTCTTTGTGAGTCTTTCCATTCCTATGGAACAGAAATAAGTCTTTTATATCATTAATGAATTGAAAGCACATGAATTTAATCCGTGTTACTTGAATAAATCTGTCAGGCATCTTGTTTTTCTGACATAACCAGATAGAATGGAGACACCTACAATCTGTCTCCATACTCCATAAACTGCAGCCATGTAGTTCCAGCTGTGCCAAACAACTTTGCTTTACTGGATGTTAATCAAACTCTTCTAGGTTTCATTTTCATGGGCCTTCTTGGTCTTCATCCACCTTGTGTATCTTCTGTGCTGCAATCACTTGTAATTTGACTTGTGGCTATCCATGAAGACTGGTCAATGTACAAAAGCCTTCAATGTTATAGTCTGTTGCAACCAGAATGTTGTGTACTGGAATAATTCTTCATGCTGAATGTAACTTTGTCTTCAGTATAAAGGACATCTTGAAAACTTGGAACCATTTCAAGTTAGACACAAGCTTTCCAGACAAGAGAGCACATGCTCTGTAATAGTTCTACAAAACAATACACAAATCTTGAATTGAGTGTTAGCTTTTATTTTGATTTTAAAATGCTAACAATTATAGGAGTTACAAGCAATGAAAATATTAAAGGCAGACAAAAAGCAATGCTTTAATATCAGAAATTATGTACAAATTAAAAGAGACCATTGTTTAATTCAAATCTTCTCTTCAAATCAGCATCATAATTCTGGATGAAATTTATTTGAATTAGGTACACACATGAAAACAAATTTCATAAACTTACATATAAATAAAAAAGGCTAACAAAATCTAGCTATTCCAATAAATAAATGCAGATATTATAAACATATGTTCCAGATTTGTAAAATATGATATAAAATTATTAAGATGAAGTGATCAATGAAGTCACAATATTTTTGAGGCTCTTAAATTCATTACAACAGTATCAATTTTTGATCTATGGAGATACTTTAAAGTTCCTCCATAGTGATTTATCACTTCTTTAATTCCACTTGTTGTAAGCTACAAAAAAAAACAAAGTCAAACTTGAAAAGTCAGAAGCTTGATGAAATGATGAATATAGTATTGGATTGTCATTTTGTGAAATAGATACTTTATAATAATCATAACCAACAAACAACAGGACCATGAAATGTGATCCAATGGCATGAAATTTGACTGTTATTTGAAAGTTTTCCAAATTAATTAATACATAGTTACTCATTTGTAGAAAGTGTGAATATTACTGAGAAGAGATATGTTGCTGAAGCTTTTTGTCTTGCATTCATCAGGACCAATGCAAGAATGTCAAATTTAAAATAATCACAACATATATTGCAAGACAAAAGGATGCAGATTGGTTGGCAGTTTAGCTTTCCTTGACTGAGATATTGCCATAGAGAAATTAACACAGAACTATAGCCTTTGCAAGGTTGTGGTAATTCCAAAAAAGGTCAAGAATTGAACATATTCTTTTTACTTGCAGAGAACAAGTATGAATGCATATGAATGCATTTCTCTTCTAGTCAGCATAAATGAGCCATGTTGTGAAGTTGACAGATTGTTTTAAATTATTGTTAGTGTTAGTTATTAGCTCACTCAGACTTCAACATACACTGCCCCATTGCGAAAACTTGTGTATGGGCCAACAAACATTATTTCACGATCTGAGAAGTACCTGATCCAGCTTAGGTTACACTGAAAAGGCATAATATTGCTAAGAAAAAGTGAAGACTGCAGATGTTAGAGTTCAGAGTCGAAGAATGTGGTGCTGAGAAAGCACAGCAGTTCAGGCAGCAACCGAGGAGCAGGAGAGTCAACGTTTCGGACATAAGCCCTTCATCAGGAATGAGACTTGTGGGCCAAGGGGGCTGAGAGATAAATGAGAGTGGGGGG
>NC_057714.1:79029298-79034198 GCF_004010195.1 Chiloscyllium plagiosum
TGAAGGTGAGGGTGAAAGTGATATGGTGGAGCAGATGGGTGGGAAGCAAGATGGATAGGTTGGACCATTCAAGAGGGCAGTGCTGAGTTGGAAGGTTGGGACTGGGATAAGGTGGGGGGTGGGGAGAGATAGGGAAACGTCGACTCTCCTGCTCCTCAGATGCTGCCTGACTGGCTGTGCTTTTCCAGCACCACACTCTTCGACTCAAATAAAATTGCTAAGATTTGAACAAAAAGGATAAATAAACCATTCCGTGCTGCAACAATGTAGTGGCTACTAAAGTGGCATTTTCAAGGTACTTCCAACAATCAAAAAAACATTCTGCCTGCACACAACTGAGCAATGCCATATACATGTTTAGGTACTATTATAATGCCATGCATGTCAGCTGTACATTCCAATACTTGGCTGATGAAATCAAACATCATATTCCTTCAGTTGTTCACAAAATATAGCATATAGACCACATGCAACCAGTTGACACTTGTAAAACCTGAACCAAAATATCTACTATTCAATGTGATTTCATGTTTGGGCAGCATTTGCTTAATAATCTTGATTGTACTAATAGCTACATGAGCAATAACTTAAGATAATCGGTTCAGCTTATAAGGCGGCTTACAATTTAAATTACCAGCGAGTCTGGGAGCCTACAGCTCTCATTGGCTGAGGCATTGCCATGAAGAAAGCAATCCGAGCTGATCCATGAAATAATCGGCAGCCTCTCCTCTTGCAATATAGCCTGATGTCAACGTTTGAAATTTGACATTCTTGTTTTGGTCCTAACATAAGAGAAATGGTTTTGGCAGCATGTCTTTTTTTCAGCTTTAATTAACATGCAGATCGCATATGCAAACAATCGCTATTATCAAGGTCAAAAGTATTCCAGTATTTAATTGCTGAAAGCAACATTTGTCCAAATCATTAGAAATGAAATAGAGCTGACTCAACTTGAAACCATTTACATAATAGATTCAATGTAAACAAGCATCGATATTGGTGAAATTTAAATTAAAAGTATGGTTAAGTAATGGTCATCACAGAGAAAATGCAAATCTACAAAGCAGAAAATATTGTATTCTCATATGCCAAGACATCAGTTCAACAATGACTAGAGTGCAAAAGGTGCTACATTTGTAAATCTGTATTTTTACATTTGTAAATTTACATTTGTAAATTTTCTTCTGGTTTGATTAATACCTGTTTAACAAGCTGAAGCAGGTCCAGGGCCCAGTGGTCAATTAGATATATTTTAATAATTGCATTTTGGTGAATGTATCAAGTTTATTCACCCACAACAGTTGGTCTTTAAGTACAGAAATGAATCAAACAGTAATAGAACAAAGGAAAGAACAAAGAAAATTTACAGCCCAGGAACATGCCCTTCAGCCCTCCAAGTAATAGGGGTTACTTTCCAGCATTACATTCCACCCTCTACTTATTCTTTAGGTTCATCTCCTATTTTCATAAACAATTTTCTTGCATTTTATCCCTTAACAGGATAAAGATTATTTTTGATTAAAGGCAATTCAGGACAATTTCTTAAAACTATATTACCTTGCCTTAGTCACTTTGGATTTTCACATGATTTCATAAAGTTGCATTCCCATCACAGATATAGAGTGCACAAAGACCTAGAGCTCACACAATGTCTCTTTTCTGCACTTCTATATTCCATATTTACAGAAGATGCTAATCACGAGACATACAGTGTGGCAAGGCAAAGAAACAAGTCAGAAGATCCTCAGCCAGTCTGAGAATTGAACTTGCACTGTCTCTGCACCAAACTCCAGCCATCTACCTAACTGAGCTAACTAACCCAGATTTTAATTTAGTGGTGTTAACATCTTTAAATTTTAAATTCAAATTTTGTATACATTTTTGTTTCCATTTAAAAAAAATACAATGTATAATCCAGCAATTATAATCTTGTTAGCAGCCTGACAGCAGAATATGCTACTTAAAACAAATAGGGTCCAATACTGCAGCATGTTACATGTATAAAAGTACAGTTAAATGAACTATGTTTTATGTAAAATTAACGTGCATGTTACACAATTGGTGCAAACCTTAGTGATTATGGACAATAACTTCAGGTTAGGACTTTGTCACTTCCCTTTCTGCCAACAGAATCTAATACAGCTATTTTTGAGGAGCAACAAATCTAGAATAAGACTTGACTGTCTTTGACCACCGCTGAGGGATTCAGTGACAACTGGAGTGGTCATGGCAGCTTGAAAATATACTGTCTAAAGGGTAAGTACACAGGTATCAACTGAGTAGTAAACACTTGTTAAAAATTGCTCATGGCATATGGGCATCGTTAACCAGGCCAACATTTAGTGACATAGTTCCAAGTCTGTAATGTGTGGGGTGTGGAGAACTTGCAGGTGGCTCTCACATATCTACTACCTCTTTCTTTCTTGTTGGTATGAGTAATAGGTTTAGAAGGTGCTCTCAAAAGGAGCCTGGATGAGTTATTGCAGTTCATCTTGTATATACTTCTTCCACTATGCATTAGTGGTGAAGGAGGTGAACACTGAAAGTGATGGGTGAGGCATGATCAAGCGGGCTGCTTTAAGCTGGGTGACGTTGAGCTTCTTGAGTGTTGTTGGTGCAACAACTGACCAACCAAATGGAGAGTATTCCATCACACTCTTGAATTGTCCCCTGTCGATGATGGACAGGTATGGAGGAGATAGGAGGAAAGGTAGTCGCTGCAAAATTCCAAGCCTCTGACCTACATTTATGGCCATTTGATAACTTACAGGATAACAATCCAATAAACAGCCCAATATGGAAGTAAAGATCAGTCTGCTTGAACTTTGAGGAAACAAAATTTCAATGAACTATGGAAAGTGCCACAACATGTCTTGACTTCCAACAAGCTTTAAAATCTCAGTAGTTAAGATTAAACTAGTTGGGAATTTGGAACAAAATGCGGAAAATGTTTAAGTGGTTTTTGACATGATATATTATGGTGAGTGCAAATATTGAACTGGGTGCCCAGAGATTCTTATTTTGAACTGATTTGTGTTCATAAACTTATTGCAAATACCTTAAATTTGCACTCCAGACCAAATGAAAGCAGGGGTGGAAGAAGGTGCAAGAGTAATATCTAGAGCTAAGTGATCCCACACCAATGGGTCAGATCTGAGCTCTGCAGTCACATTCAGTCAAAATCAGCAGTGGTTAACTAAGCAGCTAACCAGAGGAGGTAGTTTCTTTAATGTCCCAATGTATGCTCGTATGTCCACCCAATGTGTGTGCATATGTCCTCAAAAGTATCCAGGCTTTTCTTTAACAATTTCAGGTACTTAACCTAACTACCCTGTCCTGCAATCCACACCAGTTTAGTTTGTTAACCAGTCCTAGTACAAAGAATTTCCTGGCATCAGTTTCATATTGTTCGGCATAACAGGAATGATTCCACTAAATCAAAGTTTTAATAAGCTGTATTGAGCATGGATTTGCGAAGGCTCTTTATGAAAGCAGCTTTCCTTTGTTTTCCTTCTGGTGTGCCCTTACAGTGCTACTATAATTTAACTTGAAGCGGTGCTTTAATTCTTGTACAGCATTTCCAATTTATTCAGAGCTTTTTTTGTATGTGTTCATGAGATGAGGATACTGCTGGCTGGGATGGAAGTTATTGCCCTTCCCTAACTCTCCTGGTGAAGGTGATGATGAGCTGCCTTCTTGAACTGCCTTCCACGTGCCTGCAGTTCCACCCAGCCCTTTCTAATCAACCAACTTCTTTTCTCCAACTCTATCCCTTAACTATTTCTTGATGCTTTGCTACTGCTGAACTTTAATTGATTGATGTGTGATTGTTGGGTGCACCCTTACAACCTTTCTTGAACAAGGATGTGATGTTTGCAATTTTCCAGTCTTTTTGCACTTCCCAAGTGTCTGGAGAAGATTGAAAGTTTATGGCCAGATTTCCTACAATTTTGACTCCTACCTCCCTCAGTTTCCTTGGATGCATCTCATCTGGTTCTAATGTTTTGTCAAACTTAAGTTCCAACAGCCTAACCAACACATCTTCCTTATCAGCTTTGAACTCTAACAGTGATTGAGTTTCTTCCTGTCACCATGGCTTGGGTAGTATGTAGCTCCTTGACATTGATTGTTGCAAACTATTAATTTAATACTTCAGCCATACCCCATGCTTCTAGGTATTAATACCTTTTTGGTCCCTAATCTGTCCTACATCTCCTTTTCTCACAATTTTACTATTTATATATCTATAGAGACTTCTTCAGAATGGTTTAAAATTCTGATTTTATTACTATATTTTAGGTTTTGCTTATTAATTTTAAACTTAGCTCCAGAAGTTGCGATTATAGGACCATGTTCACATTCTACTGATATCACTAGTACCAACATGAATCATGACCTCTGTTTGTTCACCCTCCCCTCCCTCAGAAGAATATCCTGCAGCTACAATGTGACATCCTTGACCCTGCAACCAGGGAGTTCACATACCACACTGGAGTAATTTCGATGGTCACAGAAATGCTTGTCTGTTACCATAAGTAATGATTGCTCTATCACTGTTGTTCCTAATTTTTTCTTCCTCCCTTCCTGCACAGCAAAGCCATTCATGGTTCCACAGATGTGGCTCACACTGCATTCCCTTGAGAAACAAACACTGTCACAGAGTCATAGAGATGTATAGCATGGAAACAGACCCTTCGGTCCAACCCGTCCATGCCGACCAGATATCCCAACCCAATCTAGTGCCACCTGCCAGCACCCGGCCCATATCCCTCCAAACGCCTCTTAAATGTTGCAACTGTACCAGCCTCCACCACATCCTCTGGCAGCTCATTTCATACACGTACCACCCTCTGCGTGAAAAGGTTGTCCCTTAGGTCTCTTTTATATCTTTCCCCTCTCA